>NW_007726717.1:576479-591242 GCF_000696425.1 Galeopterus variegatus
AGCCTGGCTGGCTTGATGAATTCTGAAAATTCTTTCCATGCAATAGTATAGAATAAATAAAACATCAGAGCTCTTTGCCCCAAACCGTCTTGGCATCTCTATTTAATTCCTTAAATAGACTTGGGTATAGCAATACATAGAGTATGCCATGTGATTTATTTTGTAATATCTGTGGTTGTACACAATCAGGAAGGAAGAGCAAAGCAATAAGCTGGAAGGATAATAGTTGGGTATAGCAATACATAGAGTATGCCATGTGATTTATTTTATAATATCTGTGGTTGTACACAATCAGGAAGGAAGAGCAAAGCAATAAGCTGGAAGGATAATAAGAAAATTGCAATCTTGCTTTGGTACTGGGGACATAGGAAAGGGATATAAATTTAGAGCTAACCCACTGGATATAAATAAAATACAACAAATATTTATTTATTGAATGTGAATAATTATGTTGTTGGGTACAGGAATTCTCGGATGTGAAAAACGAAGAATTTAGGGGGGATATCTTCTAGATGGACTGATCACTCGCTAACAACAGAACTGAAAGAAACATCAGGTGATCAACTGGCCCAGGTTTCTGCCTTTGGGCTTGTGTATTATTATTATTCTATTTTACAGATGGGGCAATGGAAACGAAGAGTACTTGTGGCCTGCTTAGATACACTGCTTCTAAATTGTGGAAAAGAGTCAAACTCCTATTTTTTACTATAGATCTCTATTGAGACCTCCTTTTCATCCTACTCCAAACCTGATTTGGTTATATTTAAGAGACTTCATGTATTTACATTTATTTATATTTCTTTATATTTAGAGGCTACATATATTTAAGAGGACTTGGCCAATAAAAATCCTATTTGTAATCAAAATGCCTGAATTTACTTTTTAAGAAAATTTAAAACACACTTTGGCAATAAAGGCAACAGAAATCTTCATTTCATAATATATTAAGGGGAAATGTATCCAAATGTAAACTGAGTGACAGCTAAAAGCAGAAGACCAAACTCCAATTCTGATTAATAATGGCTTTCCAAATTGACAAAAGGATGCCTAGAGACAAGTAATGTTCCCAGTGTTATCAGTGATAGATGACATTTAAAGTTGGGAGTATGCAATCCTTACCCTCAAATAACTTGTTGGTTAAACGATAAGACTAACAAAAAAGAAAACCATACATATAGAATACATATAAACTACATTAAAACAGGTATAAAATAGAGAGGTACACTGAGTGTTTAATTTTCCGAGTTAATCATGGAAATGTGCTTGGAGATCTTGGATACTGAAATTAATATTAGAGGTTGGTGGCCATAGCATGGCTCAGAAAATAGTCAGACAGATTAAGGTTACACAAAGAGGAGTGGCTTCAAATTCCATGGGCCAAGGAGCAACTTCCCCATAGTAGTCAGCACAGTTTAATACAGTAATCCTTAACAGTGAGAGACTCTGGCAAGCAGATTGGTAATTCAGTCTCAGATGATTCTGGGAATATCTCAGGAAGATTAGTGAGGGAAATGAGAAACTAACAATGCCAAGGAAAATGATAAAAAAACAAAGATCAGTTCTGGGATTCATTTCTCTATATCTTTTCAATGATATTTCCTTTTGCCATATTTACTTACAGGCTGAAGATATGATAGGACATAGAAGACAATCAAGTTATCAAGGAAATAAAGAAAGGCAGGAATGGACCACTTCATGAAATCAGAGAATTCCTTCCAGGAAGCACATTTCAGATTTCTATTTTGATGATCTTTAAAGAAAGAAATACAGCAACAAATAAATGATCTTGATAAGAATACCCATATTTTTAGAGAAATCACATTGCATTTGATTACTGATACAATTCTTTAAAGGGGGCTTTATAACTGTTTCCATAAGTGACGATTAGCCTAAAGAAATCAAAGATAATGTGGAATTTCATTACTGTCTCTCTTTAACCCACCACTGTGTCTTATCACTGAAAACCAGCAATACCCTTAAAAATACTGATTATTTTAATTCCTGTTAACTTGAGATAGTAAAAGTATCACTTGAGTCATATCACTTAAGGCAACCCAGGATACACATGGCGTTTCTCTTACTACCCTGACAGCATAAAGCCAATAGGGAATAAATAGGAAAAAATATTAAGCCATCATGATGAGATTTTCCCCCCAGAGCAGATCAAGAGAGATATACTAAGTGGAAATTTATATATATGAAACTAGAGAAGATTAACTTCTACTAATCCTAGTGAGAGTTTTTATCCCATCACCACATTTCCAAAAACTTAGGAAGAGAGAGAGAGAATGTAAAAATAGAAAACAAAAGCGGTTTAAACTTAAGCCCTGCAAATAATATATGAGTTTTATGAGATTAAGACACATATTCCACTAACTAGAAACTGCACAGATTGAAAGCCTTGAGTATGAAAAGGTATCTTCCTGGGCAAGCACTTTAATGCTCTAAATTCTATGTTTACCTCATGTGGGAAGGCAGATCAAAGAGGGAGAGAGAGCTAAGGTTCAATAATTGGGAAATTAAGGCAAAGAATTAATATATACTAATAGCCTACACATTCTGCAAAAAACCTAGATACTTTAGTATCTGTATTTGATAGTTGAGGAAACTGGAGCTCTGAGAATTTAAAATAATCTGTCCCAGAACATAGTCTCTTTGAGTTCTACTACTCTTGCTGTCCAGTGCACTACCCTATCCTCTCTGTAGGAAATGCGAACTGTTATTACAATACAATACATATCAAGTCAGACAGCACAGTCATCTAGAAAATCCTGAATTTGAATAAAACTTTTTGTGTGAAAACATCAAAGGAACAAGTCACAGGGTAGAGTAATGGAAAGGACATTGGAAAACCTGGGTTGGTGTTCTAGATCTACCCCTTCCTACCCAGCTCTGCATACACTCTCTGAGCCTGTTTTTCCACATATAAAACATACTTAACATTTGTATCTTAGCTTCCTCATACATAAAATTAATGGACTAGACCAAATGATATAAAATGTTCCTTCCAGTTAATTTTGCAATTTTTAAACAAGTATATAGTACCATTTCAAAACTCACCTTTCTTTACAACACAGAATGACACAAGCACACAGAAAATTAGCTTCAGCAGTTCTGAGCACACATTCACAGTAGTTGGAAGATAATCATACTTGTTCTCTGAAATGTAATGGAAATTTTTTAACTACAAATTTTATTCTATATATGTTTACATACAGTTAATAACATAATCGTTAAACTTAAAAGCTGAATTTAATACTGGTTATACTAAATTTTTTCCAGCTGGCTTTGGTCTTTTGAATTTTTGAATCAATTCATTTAATGTATTAGCTCTCCCTATCCCATTCAGCTTTTAATTATCATTGAATTTGATAAACATGTGTCTCATCCAAGTTGCTAATAAATATTTTGAGAAGGCTAGGGCCAAGGGCAAAGAAAGCTCTGTGGCATGGCATTAGAGACTGCCTTTTAAATTGCCCATTAATAAACAATCAAGATCTGACTCATCAAACAGTTATGAATTTACCCAGCTCATGGTTCTTTTTGTGTAACTTGTTTGCCTTGCTCAAATCAAGGTACAGTCTATGACGTTCCCTTAACCCAAGAGTTTTCCAAACTGTTTCATATTATGGTATACACAGAAAACATTAATATTCATTTGGCACTCTGGGATACAGGGTACATTGGGGCAAAAGAAGGAAGTGACCTGAGGCAAGAGGTGACTTGCCTATGACTCTACTACCTCTAGGGCTGAGAGGAAATACTCTGAACACATCCAAACCCACTGATGATTGTGAAGCTGTGTCTTAACTTACAAGTCAACCCAATTAGAAAATGAGGTTTGGTTTGCATGCCTTGATCTTAACTGTTACCCCTGTCATTTCCAAATGCTTACAAACAACTTGCTTTATAATTTTGCCAAAGACAAACATAAACTTTATTAAGTATTATTTTCAGGAATGCATTTCCCTGCCTTTTGAAAACATATGCTTGTTTCTCTTGGTTATGTTAAAGCCCAAAGTGAACAAGATGGGGGAGAAAGCCAACTTGACATTCCATCTAGAAAACCTTTTCTTCTTTTCTGTGGTTACACCTGACCTTCTAAACGTAAGCAGGATCATTTGCTCTGTTCCTGTAAATCCCTATAACAGCACTTGTCACATTGTATTATAATTACCTTTTATGTGTATGTCTTAACCTTACAATTTAAGCTTCATATGCCAGGCACTTAGTGTCCCACACTTACTAGGCACTTGATAAATGTTCACTTGAATTTAAATATTTGCTTGTTCAACTTTCCTCATCATTCAAAGCCTAGTTAAAAACTCACCTTCCTTTTCTGAGCTAGCTAGACTTAAATCATACTGTTATCCTCCAATGATACTTTTCATGATCTCTATCACAATACATGCAGAAGTCAACATGTGCACACAGAATGGAGGGGCTTCAGATTACAACTTTCAAACCCTTGTTGTCTTGTAGTTCTTGCTTTTCTTTCTTGTATTCCTCTCATGGCTGATCCAAACCATGTGCCAACATGATGTGTGACTTCCCTCCACTCATCTCCTACCCACACCACATACCTTATCTGCAGTGCATCCATCCTGACTGGTTTCCTTTCAGTCCTAGAAAAAGGGGCCATGGCCCTACTATTTACCCATTCTTCCCTTTAGAACTGTCCCTTCTCAGAGACTAGGTGCCAATAGGTACTTCCTTTGGCTTCAGTATATCTCCTTTATCTTCCTCTCAACTAGCTTCCTGCCCTTGGCCTACAAAAATGCTCAAAACACTTCCATCTGAAAATCAAAATATAAGATACTACCCCCTTTAGCTACCATACCTTCTCCTTCTCTCCCTAACAAAGTATCAGCATCCATTATCACCACTTTACCCACTTTCCAGTCAGGTCTTATCCCCAAGCAATCTGGTTTCTGATTCCACCACTTTACTCAAACTACCTACTCTCTGAGAGTATCAAACGCCTTCTAATTACTAATTCTAAAGGGCATGTTTTAATCCTTATCTTTTCATTATGCCACAATTCTATCTCAATCTTTGAACTCTCCCCTTCCTTTCTATGAGTCATGTGTATTAGTTCTCTCATCTCTTTAATGATTTCTTCCTAATGTTCTTCTGAGTGTCAGCATGCTACTTAAATGTTGGCATTCCTTGGCTCTTATTTCTCATTCTGTATGAACCCTCTGCTCCTAAGGTTTTAATTATCAGTTTAATATTAATGACTCCAAATCTATATTCTGGAACATTTAACTTACAGCCCACTAAACATATCTACATGATTCATTACCTCCTATTTGTTCATTTAACTGACATTTCCTTCATGTGCATGATGTGCCAGACACTGCAGGAAATTGCAGTGAATGAGGACATAGCTCCTGGCCTTATAGAAGCTACATAGCTAAAACTGTAATCTCTCTGAACTCTGCCCAACCTGTTCTTCCTCCTGATGGTTCCCATCTCAGCTGAGAACATCATCAACCCACTCAGCACTCAAACCCGAAACCTTTGACCTATCCAATATTTTATATCTTTCAACCTCCACATTCAATACATTCTCCAAATCCTGTCTTTTCTACATTCTAAATATTTCTTGAATCTATCCTTTTAATTCTTACTTCCAAAGCCCTAAGTTAGTCTTCACCGTCTATGGCTTGAATTTGCAATAACCACCTAACTGGCTACCCTGCTTCTAGTCTTTTTTCACTAACCATCCAGCTACCATAATAGTCTCCCATTTTACCCTCCTATTTATAATCCTTCAAACTCTAGGCCTAAAGAAAAAAATCCCAGTTCCTTAGCATGGCATATAAAGTCCTTAATCTGACAATTACTTCCTTCTCCAGGCAAGTACTCCTTTCCTCTCTCCTCTAAACTTTTTGCTCAGTAATTCTGAGCTACATGATCTCACAACATACCCTGCTTTTTTAATGTCTCTGTTCCTTTTTACAGGTTGTTGGCTCTGCTTTGAATACCCCTGCCCATCAGGGCAGTGTTGCGATTCCTTTGTGCTCCACATCATCCTCTCCCAGACAGAATATATCACTTTCTCTTCTATATTATCTCTGCATCTTTGACATATTTCTTTATTATAATATATTTTCATGACACGTTTACATGTATGCCTCTCCTAGCAAACTGTGAGTTCTTGAGGATGAGGTCTATGTCTTAAAAACTTTGAACCCTGCTACTAACACTTAGCCTAGTGCTGGCAGATAAATGTTAACTTAGGTAGAGATTTATTTACACATCTGACTCCCCAAGCAGACCATTAAGTGTCATGTTGTCATGATTTTATCTGACCTCAGTAACTAGTGAGATGTACTCAACACAGTTTTGCAGAATTAAAGTGTTTGCTCAAATCCTTATATTAAAAAAATAATAATAAGAGATTCCTTGAATACATACAAGTACTTATCAAAGCTTACACTCTGCAATGTCCCATTGATACAATAATTATGACAGTACCTCACAAATGCCAAGTGACCAAACAAATATATCCTCCTGCCTATTTCAAAATAAGCTGTAATTATACATTTTGCTATAGGTCCAGAAACACCTGTTGATTGATGCTACAGTCAGACGTTACGATATGTTCTGCACCAAAGAGTTTGATTCTGTACTTGATTGACCTAAATCACATCAAAAACTTTTCTTGCTGAGAAATGAAAGGGTAAAAAATAAAATTTAAACAGGCTTTATCACACACATGAAGCAAAGAACTTGATAAGGTATTATCCCCATTTTAAACACAAGGAAATCAAAGACAGGAGAGAATGTGTAATTAGATGGAAATACTTCATACATATTTCAAGTCTTAACTTACCTTCATTGGCAGAATATTTTACCAGTAAGATGCGACTTGAGCTTAAAGTAATGAATATGGCACCTAGCAGGAATGTATACATTGCTGACAATGAGCATAACACAGGATGACTACAACTCTTTCTTTCCATTCCACTGTTTTTTAATTGCCTTAAAGAGAAGAACACTTTTATGAGCAATCTTGTTCACAGACTTAAAGTTTAAGTATAATGCAAATACCATGGATTGTGAAGAACACAAAAGGAATTTTTTAGAAGTTTGGCTATGACTATATCAGAACCAAGGAAGTTGAGGAGGACAGAAGAAACCATAGGGGAAGAAAATGAAAAAGTCAAAATGAAATAGGAAGGGGTACTCTTGAGACAGAAAAGGCAGGACCAGATTAGAAGTGCTTACAAAGGTATCAAGTGAGAAACTTAACTGACACCGTGGGACTGCAGAAAAGCAATTCTGTAGCTTTCATTCTTAATAGCAACTTTGCTGTAGAAGAGAATTTGGGAATTGTATTTTTTCCTCAGTAGCAGCTCTTCCCTAAGGGGAAGAATAAGAGCTTGCTGGGAAATATTTATAAAAATGAACAAAATGAGAACATGTAAAATACTGCTGTTAAATCTTCTGAACCAGGCATTCTTTTGACAGGTTGAGAACATTAAACCCCAGGCGGGTAAGTAATGCACCCAAAGTCTCCCAGTGTACCGGTAGGTATGGTGCAAAGGCTCTGGCGACTGGTATGTCAATACAGACAGCTCAACTGGGGGCAAGGAGACCAATGAGTCACCAGCCAGGCACCAGAAGGCCAGGTTTCCCTCCACAATCAGGGAACGCCTTCTCGTCACACATGCGCAGTAGAGATCTCGTCTGGCGCGCCCTCCCCTCATACGCACGCGCAATTCTTTGCTTGCAGGCGCGGTTACCTCGCTCCGTCAGAAGAGCTTCCAGTGGAACAACGCACATCCTGGAGCTGAGACAGTAACTCTCTCTTTAGCAGCAGCAGTAGCTTTTAGGGTCCATAGGCAGGAAAGCTATGGGAGGAAAAGAAAGGCGAGAAAGCCTATCCACCCAAGTTTACTATTGCGGAACAAAAAGCAGGATAATGTCCTGCCTGGGAAAGAGCGGACCTGGCGCCCATTGCGCAGGCGCGTCCAGTGTTACGCTTCCGGAGGGAGGGCCGAAGGGGCGTCACGTGTGGGGACAGTCCAGTGTCACGTGAGGCCCAGGTGGTGGTGGAGCTACGTCAAGAGAGTGAGAGGAAGGGGAAGCCGGAAGGGGCGCGAGGGAAGCTAAGGGGGGACACCCAAGTTTACTATTGCGGAACAAAAAGCAGGATAATGTCCTGCCTGGGAAAGAGCGGACCTGGCGCCCATTGCGCAGGCGCGTCCAGTGTTACGCTTCCGGAGGGAGGGCCGAAGGGGCGTCACGTGTGGGGACAGTCCAGTGTCACGTGAGGCCCAGGTGGTGGTGGAGCTACGTCAAGAGAGTGAGAGGAAGGGGAAGCCGGAAGGGGCGCGAGTGAAGCTAAGGGGGGAAAAGACAGGTCCCGAGGGGGCGTGGGCTGTGCGTGCGCCCGCGTCTCCCCACTGCTCTCCCTTCAGTCTCGCCGCCCTCTCTTGCGGCCAGGTGACAGAGCCCGGTGCGGGGCGCTCTGCCTGCGGCGCGAGAAGAACGCGCCCTGCCCTCGCGCGGTGCACCCGCTGCCCCTCCCCCTCATCCCGTCCGTCCCGTCGCTTCTCGTTCCGTCTTCTCCCCTCGGGTGCCGCCGGCGTGGTGCTTGTGCGAGTCGGCGGCGGCAGGGACATTTTCTGCCTCCCCAGCCCCTGTCCCGGCTGCCCTCCCCCCCCCGTCGCGGGGCCGGCCGCTACTCCGGCCCCAGGATGCAGAATGTGATTAACACGGTGAAGGGAAAGGCACTGGAAGTGGCTGAATACCTGACCCCAGTCCTCAAGGTAAGCCGGGCCGGGCTTGCCCGGGGCTCAGGCACACGTTCAACTCTGCCGGGACCGGGCGCCGGAGGGTTAGGAAGGTGGTGAGGGTGGGACACGGGAAGGGTGCAGCCGACACCCATGGGCTTACCCGGCCGTTCTCTAGGGCTTTCTGGCTCCTCAGGGGTAAGTGAGAGCGACGCTCAGTGCCTGCTCGCGTCTTCCTCCGTCATAACTGCGCGTCTGGGTACGTCGGGCTGGAAGGTGGTCGGCAGCTAAGTAGATTTAAGAACGTTAACTCCTAACATCCGAAGTCGTTTAAACTTATTAAACGAGGATTTTGCTTATCTTTTTAAAAAATGAAATCGGTGTTTGGTACTAAAATCACAGGTCACTGTTTTCATTCAAGTTTCGTAAAAAGTCTCTTGTACTTAAAAGTATGAAGTAGGTTAAGTTGTGACTGAGATCCCAACTCGTTTATATTTTAGAGGAATGAGGTGAAATACCGGGCTATTAATCTTGGGCTTAAGTGACAATAAGGAGCAGCTTGGACCTCCTAGATATATAATCTTTTATATATTGCCAATAGTACAGTATTTTTAAGGTTAAAAATTGTGACACATTGGCTAATAACAGCAGTGACTGATTTTCTTATTGTTAAAGATAAATTTCTATAAGTGCATTCAAGTTTTTCTTTTGTTACTTTTTAGAGTAAGTTTTTTGTTGTGATTTTATTTTTGCTTTCTGAAGAGTGAGCAATGATAGTACAGTAAATGAATGGCAAGTTCTTGTTTAGTGGTTTTTTTGGTTTTGTTTTTAGCCTTCAATTAAAAATTTACGAGTCCTGGTATGGGGATGAAATATTCTGGTATGCTAAGGGGAATAGTTGACAGTTTTACTTTGCTCCCTTTCTATGACAAAGGGAAGTGAAATGTTAGGTCTATACCTTTTTTATACTTATTTCTAATATTGATTTTAAACAATACCTTGCTGGGCCAAGTAAATAAAAGAACCAGGAATGAGAATTTCAACTCTTCTTTGCTTATATTTTACTACGAAAATCATCTTAATTAAGAATATTCAGTCAACCATTTCAAAACGAAAATAATTTTGACATTTAAATCAAATGCTTCTTTTGCATATTTATTATGTTACCTTTTCAGAATAGCATATCTACATAGGTATACGGCATTTTAATAATACACAGTTGTTCTTAGTTGAACTCCTTAGTTTCAGGGAGAGAGGAACAAAAGACCTCCCAAATTAAATACGAAATGGCTATAGTATAAGTCGGTTGCATTTTCTTGAACTACGGTATAGAATTGTTTTGAGGAATCATTTTACCTTTTCACCAAACAATATGAGTATGTATGGTGTATATTTTTAATAATAAAGCAGAATTAATGACTCTGTCCTTGTCACTTCCTGTGCAAACTTGGTTTGCAGAGAGAATCCTAACAGATTTCTGCTAGTTGAATGAAGACAAGGAGAAAAAACAAAATCTCCAGAAAAGAAATAACGGCCTTCTCCCAGCAAGTAAAAATTAAAAGCAGTCATATTTTGTTCAGAAGACATACATGAAGTAAAAGCCAAAATCCTTACAATGATCTTCAAGGCTCTACTTGATTGGTAGAGGTCTCAATCTCATGTACTATTCTATCCCATGATCACTCTTGCTTAAGCCAACCTGACCTCTTTATTACTCCATCAAGCATACTCTTGCCTCCTGGACTTTGCATTTATTCTTCCCTCTGCCTGAAATGCTTTTCCCCTAGACAGCCTCATGGCTTGTTCCTTTTCTTAATGTGTTCAAGTCACCTTATCGTTAAAGTCTTTATTCTCTCACCATTCTGTTTTAAATATGGCCATCTCTACTCCTCCACCCTGCAGTTTCCTTTGGTTCATTTTTCTTCGTGGTATGGTATTCATTACTATTTGGCTTTTCTCTCTCCCCTAGAGTTTAAACTCCTTATGAGTGCAAGGATGAGTTTGGTGTATTTTATTCACATCTGTATCCTCATTGCCTCAAGTAGTGCCTGGCAAATAATAATAAATATTTGTTGAATGAATAATACTTATAAATCTTTTCAGTTTTGTAGACTCTACCACAAAATCTTACGTATAACTTAAAATTTAGGAAAAGTTTAGTCAATAGCACCCTTACTTTAGAGAAAATATCGTATCAGTACCTTGGTGAAATTGAGAATAATGAAAAAATATTAAATGATTTCTAGATTTGGTTTCTCATATTACTCAGTTTAAATAAGACAGTGGCTGAATTGTAAGATGTCTAAACGTCTTTAAGACATTTTTACTGTGTTGTAAAATAAAGATATTTGATCATTTCACCAAATCACTAAGGCTTTGTGGTTGTTTACACCTTTAAATGTTTTTCCAAATAGATTTGCTCTATTAAAGCACTGATCAAATTGTATTTTAATTATTTTCGGGTCAGTTTCCTACATTAGACTTGTATATTCCTTGTGGTCAGGTATCAGAGACAGATATATTACCTAGAAGGGTGCCAGCTAACTAGTTGCCCCCCAAATATATTTTAACTGAAAGTGAAAGATGTTATAATACTGTTATTCTTCTGGCTTTCTTTAGGAATCAAAATTTAAGGAAACGGGTGTTATCACCCCAGAAGAGGTGAGTGTTGAAGATATTCTGAAGCCTGTATACTTTATAATTACATAAATTGGGTGGCTTTTCTGCTTTATAAAAAAACTTAATTTTGATTTGAGTAAAATTAGATTTTGTTGACTATATTAGTGATTTATAGGGATTTCTACTTCCCATAGAAGATGTTAAGTTCCCTCTCAGTTTGCTACTTCTCATATTTCTCTGTACTTCCTCTTTATTTAGAGATGAGGGTGGGGAAGGGAATGGAAAAGATTCCTGTGATCACTTATCTTTCACTCATGTTTGTGTTTATTGAGCTGTGCAGTGGGCTCTGTAGCATTTTCTGTGTTTCAGCACTGTCATACCAATTGTGAGTTTTCATGGCTTTCCATTTAGAAATTTCTGTCACTGCTTGGATATTAATAATCTCCTTAAATATTTTATTGCCACATGCTTGATACTGATTTTTTTTTTCACCATTCTTTCACTTTTTCTACTAACAAGTAATTTTGAAATTGCTTAATGCTGGAACAGCTATTTTATAGACCAGTTTTGTTTTATTGAACTTTTAACATAGAATTATGTTTTGAGGAATCATTTTACTTGTTCATCAAATCTGTATAAGAAAAGAGTTCTCTTTCATTTAGGTAGGGTTTTTTTAGTTATCCTTAGAGAAAAACTGAGCCAAAAACCTTTCAGACTACATTTTCTGAATAGTTAGGGTTGTGTCAAACTTATTTTGTTCTTAATAAAAGACAAAGAATTTATTTAAGCTTGATCTTTAACTCTCACTGAAAACAACCCTTATTGTTAATAGAACTTATTCATTGTTTTGAAAGAAACATTTTGAAATTAGCCATGTTTTATTTTTATTTTTTGTCTTTTGTCTTTTTCCGTGTCTGGCAACGGATCGCAACCCTCAGTGTTGCCCCCGTACCGGACCGGGGACCGGCAACGGGACCGCAACCCTCGGCGTTGCTCCCGCACCTCGCTCAGCCAGTGAGCGGGAACCGGTCTGTATGTGGGATCCGAACCCTCGGGCGGGAGCGCCACCATGCTTCCCAAGCGGCGCACTTATCCAGTGCGCCACCGGGCCGGCCCCAAAATTAGCCATGTTTTATGATGAGGCTGCTGCTGTAATTTCCAAGACCTCAAGCCAGAGAATTAACTGATCTTTCAGTTTTCAATTGTGGAGTCTCTCTAATCCCAGTGTGTTGTGAATTCTAAGAATGGTGTGCTAAATTGATCTTTTATCTAAATTTGTCTTTATTTTTAGTGAAGACATATGGTGGGGTGGAAAGAACCTAGGAGACCAGCTTTCTAGATCCATTTCTGTAATTTCTTATAACTTTGACAAATTGGTTAAGCTAACTAGACCCAGGTCTCATGTTTCTTCATTTATAAAATGAGAAATTTGGACGAGACATCCTCTAAAGGAGGTGTTGTTCTTCCTTAGGCTTCATGAGTTTAATACCTTGAATGCCCAATAAAGCTAAGTTTTGATCTTAAGGATATCATTATCGTTCTTGCCAAATAAAGGTGTAATTTAGACATGGCTCTTTAAGTATCTGAACTCAAGAGCAGAGATGAAAATTTGCTGTTCTTTTTGTACTCTTTGGCTTTATCTCTTCTGTGCGAAGATGACTTACACAGATAGTTGGAGTTAGCGATGCAGGTCTGTGGTGTTAGATAGAATTAAGCTGTTTTAAAACAGGAATTTATGTAGAATGAATAATGATTACACTTTAATTGCATCATGAAACAATTTATGAATTTTCCCCCTTTTAAAAAAAGCCCAGGCAAAACTAGCCCAGCTGGGTACCAAGCCCATACTACTAGGTTGGGATAGAGCACAGTTACAGAATTGAGTTAAACTGGAAAAAGGCTGGAGGAAGAAAATAAGAGGGCATCATTTGCTTTGGGTAAAATATGATATTCTTAGTTGATTTGTTCATTTATTTCCTCTCTCTGTATCTGGGCTTCTGCCTGTCAGCCTCCAGCTATCTTTTTGTTTTCGTTGAGAGGTGCGGAAGTATTGTATTTAAAAAGAGGGGTGGCCAGTATCTAATAGTATTGTCTGGAAAAAAATTTGTTGTTAGATGTGTGTATGACTTGATTAAGTACAGTACTATTAATAGAGGATAGCTTGACAAATAAAGTTGCTCATCAAAATACGAATATTGATTCTATCCTGTTGGAATTCCGCATTATTTATTGACGATAAATCCCACAGGAGAATGTTTAATTACTAAGAGAAAGCTACTGCAATCAATATTGATAATTTGGAAATTTAAGTCTACATCTTACATTTTATTTCATTTGAACATATGAAGCAAACAATAACGGCCATTGTTAATGAGGGCGAATGTACACACTTACTAATTAAAGTGTACACATGTACTAATTATCAGTAAAATTCTGCATTTTTAAAGAATAGTTTTTATTACCTTCTAGTGTTTTTGTTATTTTTAAAATAGATACTGCCAGAAAGACCAGGGGATAAAATATTAGAGTCTTATCTCAAGGCAATGTAATTAAAGAATTTTTAATTTTTAATCCTTTGTTTTGCTTGCATTATGTTAAATTATTACTTTGGTAGTGATAAACTAGTTCCAGATAACAACAGAGCTAAATGGAGAATCTGGTTGCAATGACTCCAAAATGCTTAAACTTGGGGGAAAGACATTTTTTCCACTTCAGTGCTTATCTTTACTTAACCAGTTTAAATAATAAAAAGACTACTTGAAATAAAAGTATATAAATATTTATAAAGTTACTATATCTCATCTTTTAATCATCATCTTAAAAGAGGTTATTCTTATAATTCTTATATGATAGAATTTTACTCTCAATTTAATAGTATTTTATGTAGACCATACTTTCTCAGAAAGGCATTAGAAAGAAGATTAAATATATTGTAATTTTTTGCTATGTAATAAACCCATGAACAATATACGATTTTAAGTTAGAGCTGTTGTGAAATAGAAGTAATTGAGAAATATGTGCTCATGTTGCTTGAATTGGGACACTGCAGTTATGCTTAACAGACTTTCATTTTCTGCTCTCGAGAATAATCAGGATTTCTATCTCAGTAAGATCAGCTCATGTTTGCGTAAACTGGAAATTTTCAAAAGGTTAAACTGTTTCTTTCTGAGCCTGATTTTTATTTCTGAAGAAAAATAAAAACTTATACAGTGTTCAGTCTTCCCAGAAAGTCCAAGGTTTGTTAGTGGATTTCATTTCTTAATTTTATAGGTGTTTTCAGAGTCGATCCAAAAGCTTCTAACTTTTTCCCCATTATTGGACACTATATTTCTCTCTCATTAATGATTACTTTAAGAGTATGAAAAAGTTTTCAAAATTGGCAAATACTTATTTTTTA
>NW_007726717.1:592194-592779 GCF_000696425.1 Galeopterus variegatus
AAAAATTAAGAAAGAGGAAGGAGAAGAAATGTGCACTGTGATGTAATAAAATAGGTTTACATCATAGATCTGTATCTATTTAGTAATTTTTTCAAAGATTTTCATTGAGTTTTCAGTCATAAGCAAGAATCTCTCTACATTTTATTTTTCCATAAAATGGATTTTAGCATTTAAATCCTGTAGCTTTACCTTTATTAATTTCATGATGCTATGTGCTTTTGGCATTATCTAATCTAATGATAAAAATTGAATTTTTTAAAAATAGCATTCAATGTTTTTTTTCCTTTTAAAATTAATTTGAATTTTTATGTATGTTAAAAATTTTTGAAATATGATAATCAAAATAAATCTTCAGTCAGGTTTGGTGTAGTTTGCATTTAATATTCAGGATGATCATTTTGATATTTTGTCTGTGATGCTCAATTTTTCTTTTTCCTTTCTTCATATTCTTAAATAGTTTGTGGCAGCTGGAGATCACTTAGTCCATCACTGTCCAACATGGCAATGGTAAGCAATCTTGAGTGAAGAATAGAAAATTAGTAAAAGCTTTAGAATTATGGCATTTTGGAAAATACCTTAGTGCAT
>NW_007726718.1:0-8765 GCF_000696425.1 Galeopterus variegatus
GGTTGGGGTATTGCTGGAGAGCCTGAGTTAGTCGATTGAGGAACTCGGATGGAGTTTCCTCATTTTTTTGGAGAATTTCTTGGACCTTTTGGAAATTAACAACTTTGCGGGCAGCCTTTTTAAGACCTGCTATTAGGCAGGAGGCAAATTGGTCTCGTGCCTGAATACCCTGGATTGTTTTAGAATCCCAATGTGGATCCTGCTCAGGAACTGCGTGTGGGCCAGTTGGGAAGGCTGGATTAACATGATGGTTTTCATCTGCATGAGCTTGGGCCGCGTCCCAGATGCGGCGGCGCTCTTCAGGAAGGAGGGTGTTAGCCAGTAGCATGTAAATGTCATGGTGGGTGAGACTGTAGGCCTGGAGAACCCATTGGAATTCCTTAACGTAAGTGGTGGGATCGGTGGTAAACGATCCTAATTTTCTCTCTAATTGAGTAAGGTCTGCTAGTGAAAAGGGAACATGTACCCTAACAACCCCTTCAGCACCAGCTACTTCGCAGAGAGGAGCCATGGTAGAGGAAGGGAGGAGTCCCCAGGAATTAGTTATGGGGGGGGCTGAAAGAGGCAGAGGGGGAGGGGGAAGGAGGGAGAGCGGAAGGGTTAGGAGGAGCAGAAGATGGCGGGGAGTGAGCCGCTGCGGGGGTTCGGGGAACGGAACTACAGGAGGAGGGGGTTCATCTGCAGGGTCAAAACCATCAGAAGTAGGGGATAATGGATGCGGTGAGGATAGAGGGGGTTTGGAAGCAAGGAAAACCTGGGAGGGAGAACAGGTGAGACAGAGAGAGGGATTTTGGGCAAGTAGGTGGAAAGCCTCAACGTAGGGAATCTCCTTCCATTTTCACTGGCGCTGGCAGAGGTTGAATAAATTTCGAAGAATATCAGGCTCTAAAGACAAGGTTTTTAGGTTTTTTATAAGGCATTGGAGGGGAGAATCTGCTACAGGTGACGAGGGGGAAGCTCCCATGTTAAAGCAGGAAGGAGAGTGAAAGACAAGGAGGTGGAGAAGGGAAAAATTCCTTCGGCCAGAGGGAGGGAAAGACACAAATATAGAGGGCGTCCCCACCTATATTCTGTCAGTCCCGGAGGTTCGGATATGAACCAGGAGGGAGGAGGATAGAAGTCGTCACTTTACCCTCCTTCACCTCAGTGAGGGCGAGTGCACGGAAGCTCAAAGGAACCCGGTGCCAGGATTTTCGGGAGCCCTGGGCTCAGAGAAACAGAAATACCAGATTGAAGGAAAAAGCGAGAGAATGGGAGCTTCACCCTGAAGAGGTCGCCTCTAATTGGGCTGGGAAAGGAGGGGAATGTGGATTGCCTAATGTGACGAGAGAATACCTAGGGGTCTGCCCAGTGCCCTGAAGGCCGTGGTGGGGTGTATTCTCTGTCTTAGGGCTGGGCATCAGAGGGATACTAGACGATTATGGTAGCCCAGCCTAAGATGGCATCCCCAGAGAGAGACTTACGTTGAGGTGAGCCAGTGGTGGGTGCGGAGAGCCAGCGCCGGAGAAAACGGACGAGGGCGAAGCGTCAGCAGCGGGAACCGCCGAGAGAGTGAAGGAGGTCCAAGAAGGAGTCCCCTCGGGGAAGGGGTGAGCTCCTCCCAGGTTTCGGCCCCAATGAAAGGACGACAGGACCTGAGCTGACAGTTCACCGGAGAAGTTCCGCTTTATTCAGGTGAGAAGCATACATTTATATAGAGCTGGGTTCCGGGAGAGGGTGGTTAGTACACTGGGTGGTAGTTGATTGGCCGGGGGCGGGTAATGATTTCTGATAGGCTGCACCTTGGCACCGGTGAGATTGTTAGGACCTGGAAGAGAAAAACGCCATGTTTTAGGGAGTGCCTCCTTTGGGGTCTTCTATGGGGCCTTACAAAAGGCATTGGGAGAAATCACCTTAGGAGACTGATATGGAAAAAAAATAAAACTTTATTGCCAACAGCCAGACCGCACTAGCCAATTCAGAGTGCGGCCCCCAGCCGTTTTTACTTTCGGTTTTTAAAGCTGCAAGTGTAGCAACTTGGTCACCCGATCACCGAGCTAGGAGTTATTAGCCAATGCAAGCAAGCCAACAGTACATAAGCTAATTTTGCAGTTAGCATGGCTCCTCCCAGATTTTCCCACCCAGGTTTTTCCTGCCTGAGTTTTTACAAAATGGAGGGGTTTTCTTAAAATGGCACCAGTCCTGTCAGCAGCAGAAACATCATTTCAATTTCAAACATATCTAGATGTTAAAGCAAATTAATTGCACAAAATAATGTTTTGAACTAAGGAGGGGCGTTTTGAACTAAGGAGGGGAGAGAAGTGGCTGCAACGCCTAGCAGAAGAGACAGGAGCTGTGGCTCAAGCAGGTGGGTACCATGGCCAGGATGCCACCATTGAGGGGGTGAAGCCAAGATCCAGGTTCTGCAGCAGCAGCCAATGATGCAGAGAAGACTGGAAGGAGAAAGGGGGGCAGAAATGGGCTGAGGTGGCCTCCTTGAACCAGAAGATCCAGCTGGTGGAAGAGGAGCTAGACTGTGCTCAGGAGTGCCTGGCCACTGCCCTGCAAAAGCTGCAGGAAGTGGAAAAAGCCGCTGATGAGAAAGACAGAGAGGGGTATGAAGGTTATTGAAAACTGGGCCTTAAAAGATGAAGAAAAGATGGAACTCTAGGAAATCCAACTCAAAGAAACTAAGCACATTGCAGAAGAGGCAGAAAGTGTGAAGATGTTGCTGTAAGTTGGGGATTATTGAAGGAGACTTGAAATGCCCAAAGGAGCTGGCAGAGTCCTGTTGCCCAGAGATGGATGAGCGGATCAGACTGATGGACCAGAACCCGAAGTGTCTGAGTGCTGCTGAAGAGAAGTACTCTCAAAAAGAAGACAAATATGAGGAAGAGATAAAGATTCTTACTGATAAACTCAAGGAGGCAGAGACCCGTGCTGAGTTTGCTGAGAGATCCGTAGCCAAGCTGAAGAAGACAATTGATGATTTGGAAGATAAACTGAAATGCACCAAAGAGGAACACCTGTGTACACAAAGGATGCTGGACCAGACTCTGCTTGACCCGAACAAGATGCAGAGCACCCCAGTCCCACCCTGCCACTGCTCCTCCCTCTGACCCCAACTCTGCCTGAGGCCAGCCTGCCACTGGCTGACCTTTAAACTGAGGGCTGATCCTTAACTAGAAGGCTGCTTTCTCCTTTCCCCACCCCTTCTACTCTCTACCCTCACTCCTCACCCCTGTGACTTTTTGGACAAACTGTCTGCCTCTTCCCAGAGACTCCAGCTGGGCTAGAAGCTGAGCACCTTTGGGAACAACACCTAAGGGAAAGTGAGCTTCAATGAAAAGTGTCTTCACAACTGCATTGTGATGTACACATTTTGTAATTACCTCTTTTGTTGTTGTTGTTGCATCAACCATATGTAAAACATTCCAAATGATTCCATAGCCCTGAAACAGCAGTCTAATCCCTTTCTCACTCTTGGAAGGTAACCCTTCAGCTTAATACACATTGCCCTCTCCATAGAGGAGGGAAAGAGGTAGGACCTGCCTTACTGTGAGCCAAACAGAGCCCAGGGAAAGACTCCACTATGAGAAACCTTATTGCTCTGTACAAAGTACCAGCCAAACCAGAAAGGGGATTCCAGGAGGATGATAAAAACAAACAAACAAAAAAGTGCTGTTCCAGCTTTTCAACTTTAAGGTATTGTCTGGCTATGACAAGGGCTACTGCAAGGCTAATGTCTGGAAACCTGCTCACAGCACCAATTGTCTAGCTCTTAATCCTGTTCATGACACGAGTTGTAAAGCTAGGACACCACACTAGTTGTCGTGGCTCATTTACCTGCCAGTAATCCTGCACCGACTGGGCCAATGGTTGAACTAGAGCTGGGTCTGGAGCCCACACACTCCTCAAGCCCATTCACAGACTGGGTCACAAACCCTTCACACACAAGGCTGCCTCGCCAGACCCCTCCACGCCAGGCTGGGTCACCAGACCCCTTCACACAGGTCTATGAGCTAGGTAACCGGCCACACGGTCCTTGAAAGCTGCAGGTCTGGAAAAACATGGCCACACAGGGTGGGTGCCCAAGGCAGTAAAAACACAGCCAAAGCGGCACCTTGCAGGCAGGGCACACTCATTCCACCCACACAATGGTTACGGAACCGCCCCATCTGGCCCTGAGGCAAGGGGAGCCTGATCAAATTATCCTATTTTCCCAACAATCCACTCCTTCAGGGTCCCTCACTGTACAATCTACCTGTTCGGAATCTTCCACAAAGTTCCCTTAGCGAGGATAAGGGACCTTACATTTACACAACCTATTGTCCATTCAATATGCCTTAAGGCTTGCAGTTCTGTCCTTTTAACTGTCAGCTGCATATGTCCAGTTAGTAGTCACCATTGGTGTGATCCTCCATGCAAATCCTGCAGTCATACTGATGGGAAGTTCAATGCATATTCAGCAGGCCAATACTTTGATCTATCACGCGACTCTGGTGCAGTGCCTGCAGCCAGAACACTATGGGCGGAAAGACAGAAGAGTTATTGGTACCAATAGGGGAAGTTCTCACCCCTCTGGTAAGATACATGCCAGTTTGCCATCCTGAGAAAGGATGGTTGCAGGAATAGGTATCTTACCTGGCTTATGGTACCATACATTATCTGCTAAAACTGTTGGATCTGTAGGTTCTACATGTAACAGTATAGGGGAACTCATAATTGGCCATAGTGATAATACAAATATGCCCTTTGGAACAGAGCGCTCATCTGTTCCAGTCCATGTTACCTTTACTCAAGGAGGCCAGGTACTTGTCACCCACGGTGAAACTTGCAAGCCTTCCTCTAATCCTTTTCCCCAAGGCCCTATTAAAACTACCCAGCATATATGGGGGGCTTTTATCCTTCAAGGCCATTCCCATTGTACTGTCTGTCCCTGTTGCAAACAGGTCGGGGCCGGTAAGAGAATATTTCCATGCTTGCCGTATCCTGGCTTCAAAAGCTTATCTTTAGTAGTGATTTGCAGCTGTATAGGTGCTGCAGCCCTATGCAACAGAGCTTCCACTGGAGAGGGCCTGCCCTTGCAGGGTCTCTCATTTAGAATACTAAATGTTGGCCATAATCTCTGTGCCCATCCCTTCAGGGAGGGGGTTTGGGTAGATAGCCTTAGTCCCTTTTTTAAAAGGCCATTGTACTGTTCTATCATTCCTGCCACCTGGGGATGATATGGCACATGTAACTTCCACTGAATGGACAACTGGGAGGCCCACCTCTGAACCCCATGTCCACTAAAGTGGATTCCATTATCACTTTCTATAACTACAGGCTGGCCATACATAGCAGTAAGGCTATTCAATACCTTCACAGTGTTTACATCGTCTGGGGCCTTACAAGGCCGCACAAACAAAAGACCAGTAGCTGTATCAATAGGTGTGAAGATGTATCTGAAATTCTCCAACCTCGGCAGTGGTCTGACAAAGTCCATCTACCATCAAGTCAGGGGCACCCTTCCTCAAGTTATTTGCCCATCCATATGGGGCAGCCGCCGGGGGCGTGGACTCTCCTGAGCACATATTGGACAAGCATGACAGGCATTCACTACATCTTCCCATTTTATAGGCAAGGCCCATCTTTGAGTTACATCCACATGGTTTTGCTGCCAGCATGCTGCATGCGTCGATGTAGCCACTGGGCTATATCAGCAGCTGGGACTCTCTCCAGCCATCTTAACTTAGCCAAGGCATCGGTTTCATCATTTCCTGGACTGGCTAATGGAAAGTGTCCTGTGACATGGAAAAGAGTTATTTCTTTCTCATGTCCCAATTCCCATAACTCTTGCCCCATGGCTTGTCCCCACAGGGGTCAGTGGCCTACCATCCACTGTTGATAATTCAAAGTAGAGATCCAAAGGGTTAAACCTTTGTACACAGCCCAGCTGTCAGTACAGATGGTTAATGGCCCAGGCTCATTCTTTATCACCATCCATACTGCTCTAATAACTACAGGCTGGCCATACATAGCAGTAAGGCTATTCAATACCTTCACAGTGTTTACGTCGTCTGGGGCCTTACAAGGCCGCACAAACAAAAGACCAGTAGCTGTATCAATAGCTGTGAAGATGTATCTGAAATTCTCCGACCTTGGCAGTGGTCTGACAAAGTCCATCTACCATCAAGTCAGGGGCACCCTTCCTCAAGTTATTTGCCCATCCATATGGGGCAGCCGCCGGGGGTGTGGACTCTCCTGAGCACATATTGGACAAGCATGACAGGCATTCACTACATCTTCCCATTTTATAGGCAAGGCCCATCTTTGAGTTACATCCACATGGTTTTGCTGCCAGCATGCTGCATGCGTCGATGTAGCCACTGGGCTATATCAGCAGCTGGGACTCTCTCCAGCCATCTTAACTTAGCCAAGGCATCGGTTTCATCATTTCCTGGACTGGCTAATGGAAAGTGTCCTGTGACATGGAAAAGAGTTATTTCTTTCTCATGTCCCAATTCCCATAACTCTTGCCCCATGGCTTGTCCCCACAGGGGTCAGTGGCCTACCATCCACTGTTGATAATTCAAAGTAGAGATCCAAAGGGTTAAACCTTTGTACACAGCCCAGCTGTCAGTACAGATGGTTAATGGCCCAGGCTCATTCTTTATCACCATCCATACTGCTCTAAGTTCAGCACATTGACTGCTTTGCTGTGTACCATTTTCATACCACATAGTATCTGTTAAGGACTGGACAGCAACCACTATCCATGATGCTGAAGGTCCCATGCTAGAGCCATCTATATACCAAGCTTGCTCTGTGATAGGTCCCTCTCCCTCGTGGAAAGGTGTAGCCTCCACCTCCATGGGTAAAGGTTGTGTCAAAGTTTCCTCCACAATCTCTACTGGGCCTAGCACAGTTTGCAACTCTTTGGACAGAGGACTCATTGGCACAGTGCTCCTTTGTTCTATATATGCTCCCCATTTAGACAGAGTGGGAGTCTGAGCTATACCCGTTTTAGGGTTGGTTGCCCACATGCACAGCCAACCTGTTATGGGATATGTCATCCTTACTAGGACTTTGGCAGTTCCTGTGATAGCTTCAGTGGCTATCAAGGAAGAATACACAACTGCTACCTGCTTTTCTATTAGGGTGTAGCACACTTCAGCACCCTTCCAGAGCTGAGACCAGACTCCTACAGGTGTGCAGAATCAATCTTGTCTCTGCCACAAACCCCATCATAACCCCTCCTGGGTTATATGTACGTCTAACTCAAATGGCTTAGTGGGGTCAGCTACTTGTAAAGCTTGTACTTGCTGTATTGCCCTTTTCATAGCTGGATAAGCCTGTTCTACTTCCTCAGTCCAATCCCAGAGGGCTCCTTTCTTTGTCAATGCATATAGTAGGCATGCCATTTGGGCCATTTGGGGTACAAAAGCTCTCCGATACCCTAAAAGTCCCAAATATGTCTGCAGCTGAGCTACCATTGTGGGTTGAGGGCATGCCTGTAACTTATCTATAATAGCTTCTGGGATGACCCTCGTCTTACCCAACCAGACCACTCCCAGGAATTTGACTGACAGCCCAGGTCCTTGCACTCTGGCTGTGTTCATGGCCCACCCACATTGTTCCAAATGACTTAGCAGCATTGGAGCTGCCTGGGTTAAATCTGCAAGAGAATCAGAGGTTAGTAACACATCATTGATGTAGTGAAACATTGTAACCGTGCTGGGCTTTGTCCACTTGGCTAGGTCTCCAGCCACCAAACCATGATAGATAGTTGGGCTATGCAGATAACCTTGGGGAACTACTTGAAAGGTCCACTGTCTTCCTTCCCACATGAAGGCGAACTGATCTTGGCTATCAGCTGAGATTGGAATGGAGAAAAAAGCATTTGCAAGGTCCAATACATAACAATAAGTCCCCAGCTGAGTTTGCCAGCTGATCCATCAAGTCATGAACTGAAGGCACAGCTGCATGCAAAGGAGGCACTACTTTGTTCAGTTCTCAATAATCTACAGTCATTCTCCAGGTACCATGAGGCTTTTTCACTGGCCATACCAGAGCATTAAATGGGCTCTGAGCCAGATGAATAATGCCAATTTGCTCTAATTCCAGTATGGTAGCACTTATCTCTACTTGTCCTCCTGGTAGGCAATACTGCTTTACATTAACTACATGTCTTGGTTTGGGTAACACCTGTGGGTCATGTTTAGCATATCCTCATAACACAGGTTTTACTGTCCGTATTCACAGCCAAAACTCTCCAACTGTTGTTTGCAGGTGAAAACCATAAAGTACATCCATACCCAAGATGTATTCAGCTACTGGGGATATATATACAGTATACGAACGAGGGGGCAATCATCCTATGCCCAATGGCAGTGACACAGCTTTGACTTCAATAGTGTGTCCTCCATAGCCATCTACACAAACTATGGCCCCTGGAAACTTATCTGGATTGCCATATATCAGGCTACATTCTTCACCTGTATCCACCAATGCCAAAACACGCTGCACATTTGTCCTCGACCGATATATTGCCAATTCAACATGAGGCCTCTGGTCCTCTCCTGCCCCCAAAAGACAAGTACCTTGGCCTGCTCTGTAATCGAAACTGAACAGTTCATCTGCCTCCTTGGGAGCAACCAAAAAGTCCTTTAAATCCACTGAGCATACATTGCTACCTGTTTCTGGACATTTGGTGAAACGCTGTTTGGGACGCAATTGCTGTCACAAGGCAAACAGAACTGCATTTGGCTGCTGGTCAATTTTCTTTTTATCAACCCCTGCTG
>NW_007726718.1:9545-53576 GCF_000696425.1 Galeopterus variegatus
GGGTGTATTGTCTGTATTAGGGCCAGGCGTCAGAGGGATACCAGATGATTACGGTAGCCCAGCCTAAGATGGCGCCCCTGGAGAGAGACTTACTTTTAGGTGAGCCGGTGGTGGGTGCGGAGAGCCAGCGCTGGAGAATACGGACGAGGGCAAAGCATCAGCAGCAGGAACCACCGAGAGAGTGAAGGAGGTCCGAGAAGGAGTCCCCTCGGGTAAGGGGTGAGCTCCTCCCGAGTTTCGGCACCAATGAAAGGACGACAGGACCCGAGCTGACACTTCACCAGAGAAGTTCCACTTTATTCGGGGGAGAAGCATACATTTATATAGCCGGGAGAGGGTGGTTAGTACACAGGGCGGTAGTTGATTGGCCGGGGGCGGGTAATGATTTCTGATAGGCTGCACCTTGGCGCCGGCGATTAGGCTGCATCTTGGCGCTGGCGAGATTGTTAGGACCCAGAAGAGAAAAGTGCCATGTTTTAGGGAGTGCCTCCTTTGGGGTCTTCTATGGGGCCTTACACCTACTTAAGGCCCTATCTCCAAATATAGTCACACTGGGGGTTAGGGCTTCAACCCTAATTTTGGGGGGGATACAATACAGTCCACAAAAGGAAACTTTGGAGGGTAGCTTGGATTTCTAGAGTTCTTATTAATAGTGGTATTTTGGGCAGGGAGGTGGAGAATGTACCACAATTACTGTGAGATACTACACATAGATTTGGGAATTGGAAGGGAGTTTAGTAATCCAATCCTTAGTTTGTAGTTAAGGGAGACCCAAAGAGCTCAAAAGACTTAACTAGATTAAATTTGGGACTTAATTCATTTTACTCTCAGTAGATTATTGATAATACATGTGAGGCCTTATGCCCTTTACATTCTTTTCCTCTCACTGTTACTGAACCCAAGTCTGGCTGCCTGCCGCCAAATGGAAACAAAAGACTCAAAAGTCAAATGGGTGAAAAAGAAAGGCAGCTTTATTGAGGAACGCCGGCCACCTGAAGAAGATTTAGGCTAACCCATCTCCCTGGCTCAGATTTACCGAGAGGTTTAAGAGGGAGGGAATGGAAAGCAAGGCAGGGAGATGTGAGCTGTGGGGGCTACGTGTAAGGGGGCCAGGTCCAAATTCTCATCAAGGCACCGTCTGATTTCTGTTCTGGTCCTTGATGTTATCTTAGGGTTCTGCAGGACTTTGATATGATTTGGGGTAGAATCAGCATAGCTTTATTGATGTCTTCCTTGCTGATGCCCATGGTCAGTCTCCAGACATCTGTCTCAGAACTTAGCAAGCTTCAAAGAAGAACTGTTAGTTTTTCAAGGTACTGATTAGCTTTCAACAGCCTCATTTTTCTACTTAGCAAGCAAGAATAGAAAGGGGACCGGAACAAAGAAAGGAGAGAAAAAACTGTCTTTTAAAATTTTTCTGAAGCTCGGGTGATTTTAGGCTCCAACATGGCTTCAGTCCTGCTCACTCCAGCAACACTAATTATAATCTGTATTTGTGTGTCTTACTTTGTTGCTGTAATGTCCAGGAAGATCAAAAACTTGCCCATCTTGTTTATTGATCTATCACTAACAGTGCCTAGCACATTGCCTAGCCCTTTGGAAGTACGCAACAAATATTTGGTGAATGAATAAATGACTAAATAATTAAAGCTAACCTTTAATGAGTATTCATTATGGGTCATGCTCAAACCTCTTTACATACTTGATTTTATTTTCAATTCATCCTTCTAAATTTTGAGAGGAGAAATCTGAAGCTTAGTAAAGCTAACACCCTTTTCAAAGACAAAGCTAGGAAGGACAGAGCTAGAATTTGAACTCAGGTTTGGCTGATCCCAAAGTTCATCCAAATGCTTAATCAAAATGCTAAACTGCCTGCTTCAAATTCAACACAAGGATCAGAAGGAAGGGAGAGAGGCCTCTGGGAAAAATAGAGAAAAACTGTGTGGAGCTTACTCTTTTTAAGATGCGTCTTAAAGCATGTCTGGGTGCTGTCCAGCAGAGAACAACCACTGCTTTCACATAGAGGAAAGAGCACGAACCAATTCACACAGGTTGGAAAAAGCCACGTGTATTTGGAAAACTGAATACATTCAGGAGACCAGAGAGGTCAAAATGTGAAGGGTCTTGTGTGCCGCGGGTCAGCAAACTACAATCTGCCGGCCAAATTTGCCTCGCACCCCCATTTTAAAATTATTTATTTATTTATTTTTTAAAGGCTAGTCATGCAAAGCAGTGGGAGTGGAGAAGGAACAAAGAAATCCGTAACTGATTATGATCAATTAGTTGTAAACATCACTTCACTGGAACCAACCCCACACCCCATTTTTGTAGAGTCTGTGAACTGAGAATGGCTTTTACATTTTTAAGGAATTGTTAAAAAAAAATTGCAACAAAGACCACAGGTGGCTACCAAAGCCTGAAATATTTACGATTTGGCCTTTACAAAAAAATTTGCCAACCCCCTGCAATTTGCCTGGAGAAATTTACATTTTACCTTGTAAGACTTTACCTTGTAAGGGGCAATTGTTACGTATTTAAGTAGAGAAAGGATGCTTACCTGTGGGAGAAAAGGAAGGCGGAAAGGAGAAGGTGATCCTCAATTTTTTCTCATTCCTTTGGGTAGCTTCAAAGATAGTGGGAGTTGTTTTGGACTGGTTGAATCTGTAGATCATTCAAATGCAGATATCTAGTAGGGCAGGACAGTGTAGCCTAGGAGGGGAGGGGAGATTGCCTAGGAAGTGAGAAGTGTTCTGTTTGTTGTTCTGTCTGCTTTTTGTTTTTCTCAGTTCTGACCAGCTTGTTTTTAACAACTGAGGTTTCCAAAGAGAAGACCTTGAGGAAAGGTGGAGCTCAGGAAAGGATGATCGAGTTTCATTATAGCTTCACTATGGATTAACTAACCTCATATTCTTGCTAGTCTCTATAGATTAGTGAAATTATATTGGGTCATGGGAAAAGAGAATTTGCTTTTTCCAATCAATTTTAAATTAAAGAAAAACATACAATTGAACCTAACAGGTTGATTATTTGCATGGATACAGTAAGAAATAAAGGAACACAAGTTACTTAATAGTAACTAGAAATTAGTATTGTAAATTAATACCGAGAGGGCTGTTTTGTTTAATTGTACTGCGACTGTGGATGCAATGCAAGTTCAAAACAAGTTTTGGGGCTGGTTTATGTTAACTTGTGTTAGCTGCTTGGTGATCAACAGTTTTTCATTCTGCAGAGTCCCATGGGGCTTCGGGGTGAACTTGGCCTGTTCCTTTGTCAGATTTAAATAACAAGAATAATGCTAAAAAATTATGTCCTTTTGAGTAACTCCTGCCAGGTCAGTTATTCAGGAGGTTCCGAAGCCTTCCTTTACCTCCTTGGGTTCCTGGTGGAAGTGTGAGAAAAGGAAGTGGGTTAAAAGGTTCCAATTCCCAGTAGCAGGGCATTAGAAACATTTCTGTCCCTTGGTGAGAGACCTTGCCTCCTTAGAAAAGCACGGTTTGAAAAAGCCCTTTCCTTCAAATGCTTAAATTCTGGTGCAGTGTTCAAAATACTGTTAAAAGTTATTCTGGGGCCGGCCCGTGGCTCACTCAGGAGAGTGTGGTGCTGATAACACCAAGGCCACGGGTTTGGATCCCATATAGGGATGGCCGGTTAGCTCACCGGCTGAGCGTGGTGCTGACAACACCAAGTCAAGTGTTAAGATCCCCTTACCAGTCATCTTTAAAAAAAAAAAAAGTTATTCTGAAAAAAAACCCAAGTAAAAGCAATTCTGACATTTGTTAAAATGATAAGGAAGACTTTATTCCAGACTACTGCAGAAGTGTAGCCAATGATCAGAGCTAGGGGCTCAATGGGTGGAAGAGCCAAGAGAAGACACCAAGGGAAAGAGGATTCTTGCTTTAGGCAGGTCAGGGTGATCAGATATCAAGGGTGGGGCATGAGGAATTTGAATGGATATTGAGAGTCATTAGATATCAAAGGTAGGAGGAGTCTCACTGCAGGATTCTTGCTACAACTGGACCAGGCAGGCCAAAGACCTGGCCCAAGGAGGAGCCTCCTGACTAGGTCAAGAAGAGAGTCTTTGTCAATACCACGCTGATTTTCCCTTTATACCACCATGTGGCGTCCCTCCCCCCATTCCTCCAGCCCTAAGGCTCTTTAAAACAAAACAACAAATTCAGGTTATGGAAAATCGGGGGGGGGTGCGGTGGCGAGGCCGGAGATGCGGAAGGAAACGGACTACAGTTCCCTTAAGGCCTGGCGGGGCTGCGATCCCACAGTCCCTCTCCCCGCCCCTGGGCCCTGCGCCTGCGCGGAAGGTCCTGCGCGAAGAGGAGGGGGCGGGGACAGGACAACGCGGCTGGAGGAGGAGGAGCAGGAGCAGGAAAAAAGAGACCATAGACTTCCATTTCGGCCTAGAGCGGCCCTTAAAGTGCCGGGGAGAGGAGGGCGGGCGGGGACCACCCCAGAGCAGGCCACCGGCAGTATCATGGCCACCCGGAACCCCCCTCCCCAAGGTGAGCGGCTAGGGCCCGAAGTAGTATCTGGGACGCGGCTCACAGGTCTCGACCTTGGTCCCGGGACGCCTCCTCCTACCCCTGCCTCAGGATTCCTGGGGCTCTGTTTCTCTGGGGTTTTTTTGAGGCAGCCCCTTTGAATACCCCCTCCGAGCTATACTTCTCTCTCCCCTCTCAAGGCGGAGAGGGACCTCCCCACCCCCAACACAGCCCTAACTCTTGCCTTAACTTCACCTCTTGGCTCTTCATCTCCATCATTAGACGTATTTCTTTAAAAAAAAAAAATTTTTTTTTTTTTAACTCTTGACTCTGAAGTGATTTCTTCCCGTCGGGCTCCTCACCGGCCCTCAGAGGAGGACCCCCCTCCTCCCACTGATGGAAATGGATCCTGCTCTGACCCTGGCCCTACTGAGTTTTGGGGGGTGACCCCTCACTGCAGTGCAACTCGGAAGTGGCCCTGGCTCCGTGCCCCCAGGCCGATCCCTGGGCCTTTGGAAAGGCGAGGGGGGTATCATTGCACTGCCCTTGACTCTTGAAGCCCTAGTCTCAGCAATTGAGTGTAACAAACTCATTAGTTTCCATCCTGGCATTTTTAACTGTAGGCCAAAAGTAACAGTGAGTTGTAACAGATAAACTAAAATGTATGGGACATTTCTGACTTTTGATTGACTCAATTTATTTTTTCCATTTTGTATTTTGAAGAGTGTGAAAGCGATGACGACTCTTACGAAGTGTTGGATTTAACTGAGTATGCGAGAAGACACCACTGGTGGAATCGAGTGTTTGGCCACAGTTCGGGACCTATGGTAGAAAAATACTCAGTAGCTACCCAGATTGTAATGGGTGGCGTGACTGGCTGGTGAGAACAACATCTTTTTCATTAAATTTCATTGGGAACTTGAACTGCTATCCTTTAAAACATGGGCCAGAGTCACCATGCACATTCAGTGGGTGTACACTGTTAATTCCGGAAAAGCATTGCTTTGAGGCTTTTCTCTGAGTTATTTATTTACTTATTTTTTGAAAAAGATGACCAGTAAGGGGATCTTAACCCTTGACTTGGTGATGTCAGCACCACGCTCTCCCAAGTGAGCCATGGGCCGGACCTTTTTCTCTGAGTTATAATTGGTTTAATCTAGGTTCAGAGGCTCCCTGTTGGGTAGGGGCGGTCCCCCCCAGCCCCCCCGCCATGCCCACCACTTCTAGTTTCCCTCCTCATCTTTCCTTTGATTCTTTATGTTTCGCCCTCTCTCAAGTTCAGCAAATGTAGTGGATCTGGTTCAGTGATAGATGGGAAGAAATATGAGTTAATTATATGTAAATTTTTACTTGTCATTCAGTGCTAACAACTGGAAAAACCTGCGAGGAACTCCCACAGTAGAACTGACCTCTAGGATTGTCAGCCCTGTAGAGAGCAGTATAAAATGCTCAGTAAAAATTGTCGATGATTATACAGATGATTCTATTTTTTTGTGGGCTAGTTCAGATAATGATAATACGTTGAAGAAGAACATTGGTTCTATGTTGGAATTAAAGGTCTGATTGTTCTGTAATAATACTGTGGAGTACATTAAGGAGGAGTTAATAAGCATAAACCTCACCAGTTAACATTTCAGGCTACATGATTACACAGTCGCTACTATTTCTAATTCTTTTATTCTTGGAATAAAAGATTAGCCAGATAACAAGGGGCAGAAATAAGTTTAACCCTTTATTTTGGTTTTCTTTTTTGTTTTTTATAAACCCTTTATTTTGAAAATGTTCATGACTAGAGAATTTTTGAAGTTAGGGTGAATAATCATTTTTTTCTTAGATTCTAAGTTAAATTCATCTTACATCAATTTAATTGAAATATTTACATATTTCTACTTGATAAGTATAAAATTAAATTTTCTTTCTTTTTTTTTTTTTTTTCTGGCCGGTACAGGGATCTGAATCCTTGACCTTGGTATTATCAACACCTGACTTTAACCAACTGAGCTAACCAGTCAGCCCCTCTATGCCTTTTTGTAAATGTCAGTTCATGGTAGAAATTCTGTGGTGCGATGAAAAAAAAAAAAAAAAAGATTCTGTGGTGCAGAGGTGCAGTACTTATTCGTGATGTGTGCTTATTAATGCTGCTGTATGAAAAAAAGCCTACAATTAGAAGAAAGAGATGCCTGGTCAGGGCCTTGGTCATTCAGATGATTCTCCACAGACTGATTGTATTTCTGTTCCCATAATTCAAGGTATGGTTCTCTGCTTAAAAAAGCTCACAGTTTGGTGCCATAGGTGATTGGTTAATTTGAGTCAGAGCCTAAATTCCAATTTTAAAAGAGACTAAAAAATAATTAGGAAATAGAATTATCAAGTCATTGTATGGTTTCTCCTTGTAGACCAGACTTGGTGAGAAGCCCCATTATTGGCAGCAGTTTTCTTGGAAAGCCTAGAGACACAGCAGTGGGAGGTAGTAGGTTAATTTTAGTGACTAATGCCATCTAGCAGAGGATACATATGCTCCCCAGGTTGTTGTGGAGACCTGGCTGCTGCTCACCTCTTCTCCCTTTTCTGAGCCTTTGTTGCTAAATCCCCTACTGAGGGATACATTCTTTATAGTAATATATACATTTGGATGATAGCCAGGTGTCGGCCCAGGAGCTAGGTAATAGGACTCTAATATTATACAGGTGATTTGTTGCAATGACTAGATTCAGTGTAGTACATTTTTGCAATTTTCTTGGGTATAAAACTTATGTGATAATGCGTTGTATGTTAGAACAAAATAGGCATTAACCTAACTAGTTAACAATTCAGGACATGAATGGGAGGCTGAGGAGATTATATTTAGTTGTAGGTAGTTACAGTTTTGATCACGATAAGAAATTAAAACTAATATGAGGATGGGTGGTTGCTAGGAGAGGTGGAATGTGTGAAGATCAGTTAGAGGGTCCTTACAGTGGTCTGGAAGCAAGGTAATGATGCCCCTGAGAATGGAAAAGAGAAGACAAGAGTCAAATAATGTTTTGGAAATAGAGTATATGGAACTTTGCCATCAGTTGTTCCAAGGATGAAGAAGGCAGAGTCTGAGATAACTATGAGGTGGCAAGCTCGGAGAATGATGCTATCATTTATAAATTGGGACCTTAGCAACAGTCGGTTTAGCTGGAAAGATGATGTTTGCTTTGGGACACTTTGAATAGGTGGTTCTGGGTGCTAGAAAAACCAATCATGTAATTGAAAGTGTAAATTTTTCATTTAGGAAGGTGTATTAGTTTCCTAGGGCTGTTGCGACAAAGTACCACAAACTATGTGGATTAAAACAACAGCAATTTATTCTCTCACAGTTCTGGAGGCTACAAGTCTGAAATCAAGGTGTCATTGTTACTGGGCATAGGTCTGGCTGTCTGCCCCTTTTTAAAAACAAATAACTCAAAAGCCAAATGTTGGTGAAAATGGAAGTCAGCTTTTATTCAGGAATACTGTTGACCTGAGAAGAGATGTTAGGCTAACCCAGTAAACCTGAAAGAGAATGGCCAGACTAAAGCCATCTCAAAGTCTCACATTTACTGAGGGGTTTTTAAAGAGGGGGTTAAGGGAATGGAACGTGGGAAATGAAAAGCAGGAGAGAGAGAGAGAGAGACAGAGACAGAGACAGAGAGAGACAGAGAGAGAGACGTGAGCTGTGGGGGTCCCGTGCAAGGAGCCAGGTACAAGGTCTCACCAAGGCTCCTTCTAGTTTCTGCTCCATCCTCGCTGTTATCTCAGGATCCTGCTGGAGGGGTGGAATCAGTGTAGCTTTACTGATGTCTTCTTTGGTTTCCCAGGGTCTGAATAGTACATACAAATCTGCAAGTTTGCAGCTTCAGGCTGGCTGGAAAACAACTTTACATTTATGTAAATAATGTCATCTTCCTCCATTACCAAGGTTCAAAGTATCAAATAGCCATGAGAAAAGAGGGAACTCAGAGAAGTGCATGCCAAGAAAAAAACTCCATCCTTTTAAAATCTTTTAGAGCCCATGGGGTTCAGGTCCCAAAAACTGCTCACTCCAGCATCAGCAGGGTTGGTTCCTTCTTAGAAGCTCAGAGGGAGAAATCTGTTCCATGTTTCTCTCCTAGCTTCTGGTGATTACCAGCAATCCTTGGCATTCCTTGGCTTGTAGACATATTACTCCAATCTCTGCCACATGGTCATCTTCCCTCTGTGTCCTATTTCTATGACTTATGTTGGATTAAGGGCCCATCCTGCTCCAGTATGACCTCATCTTAACTAATTACATCTACAGTGACCCTATTTCCAAATAAGGTCACATTTTGAAGTTTCAGGAAGGACAAGAGTTTTGGGGAGATGGCATTCAACCTAGTGCAGAAGGCTACAGTTAGAAATCTGGGATTCTTTTGCACAGTATGGATCTGGAATACTGAAAGGAATATGAGTTCACTGAAGGAGACAATTAAGCACAAAAGAAGTATGGGCTGACACTCTTACAGGATAAATTAGACAAAACAGGTTTGATACAAAAATAGATATTAGATGAGGAGGCCATGAGAAATGTGGGCTAAAATAGTGTAATCATAAACGTGGACCTCCAGCAGGACCTTAAAGGGTAGGAAAGCTTTAGATAGGCAAAGCTAGGTGGAAACTCTTAGAAGCAGGGAGATTAATAGCTTGATCAAAGGTGATGACCTGTTTGGAAACTAATTGGGTTGGAGCAGAAGGTTTGGGTAGAGTGGGGCTCTGCCAAGTGTATGAAACATCTTGATGGTATTAAGCAAAACAAAACAACAAATCATTTTTGTTATGGGAAATTTCAATGTATGCAAATATATAAGTAGGATAATGAATCTCCGAGTACTCACCCGTACTTTCAGTAGCCACTCTTTTTTTCCTGTGAATTCCTTGCCTCATCTCTCCTCCATTCCTTATTTTGAAACAAATCTAAGACATTTTAGATTGTGCATTTTTGGCTATCCTATGTAACTGAAGGGATATATTGAGGGTTTCTGGGCAGCTAAGGGACATGATCAAGAGAGATGGGAAGGGCCAGCCCGTGGCTCACTTGGGAGAGTGTGGTGCTGATAACACCAAGACCACGGGTTCAGATCCCCATATAGGGATGGCCAGTTAGCTCACTTGGGAGAGCGTGGTGCTGACAACACAAAGTCAAGGGTTAAGATCCCATTACCAGTCATCTTTAAAAAAAAAAGAGAGAGATGAGAAGACATTAAGATTTTATTAGGAAAGCAATGAAAAGTGGCAGAGGGAGAGGGTTTGGTACATAGATTGTTCTCATCTTTTGTTATTTCTTTCATTAAAGGTGTGCGGGATTTTTGTTCCAGAAAGTTGGAAAACTTGCGGCAACCGCAGTGGGTGGTGGCTTTCTTCTCCTTCAGGTATGTCAGAGCTTTTGACACTTGCCTCTGCTTACATAGGTAGCCCTTGGGAACTGAGAAAGTCAAGTTTAGCCATTTGCCTCCTGTCTGTTTTAATAGAAGGTGAAATTTTTCTTTTAGGCATCAGGTTATGGAAAAACTACAATGAGTTTTGAAAGCTGATGTCTGTCATGAAGACAACAATTTAAATACTTCCAAGTTCCTTAAGCATAGTTTGATTCCAGGTACTAAAAAGCTAACTATTAAAATTTGAAGTGCCTTAATTTTTTTTACTACTTACCTAAATTTCCCTTGAAGCATCTCCCTGGCTAAATAAACATTTCACTAGTAATATAACCTACTCATCCTGACCATTTTAAACATTTATTTAAAATTCACACACCCATAATATATAAAATTCAAAAGTTCTCTTTCTCTTCCTGTTTCCTAGCCATGTGGTTTTTCTCCTTGGAGGAAACTGCTGTTAGCAATTTCTAACATTTTTTTTTTAAACTAGAGAAACAATAATATAGAAGGTGGAAAATTGGGTTTAGAAAAATCATTCATAATCCTATTTCTGAGGCAGGTAGATTTGAAATTTTAGTTTTGTTCATGTTCCTCTAAGTATAAGGTCTAATAATGCTTTGCCATTAGAGGATATTTATCAGGATATTATCTGGCATTCACATATATTTTGTATATATTTTTCCAAAAATATCATTCCCTGAAGATCAAATATAGTAAATCCAAAAGTTTAAAATCTCTTGGAATGAATGTTAGCAACAATTTTAAAGATACAGAGAACTGTCAGTTTTACCAGATTTTTTAAATGATTGATGTTCATAGTAATCAAAATCTGACCTCAGCACCTAAGACTTTGATCATGTAATAACCAGTATAGTTGCCTTAAGTACAAAGGAACTGGATTTGTATGTGTTAAGCACAGATTAACACATACAAAATATATTTTCTTTCTATTGGTGACATTATTAGGAATAATTGCTTATAACTTATAAGAGGTGAAAAAGAATATGATTACTATCTAAATTTAGTCCTTTGGATTCCTGCATTGGTACAGAAGAGAATTTGCTTAAGCTGATTTTGACCTGGGTTTATATAGAATCATATATAATTAGTTAATTCTAGCTATTTTGAAGACTCAGTTGTCGTTATTGTTTAGCATAAAAGGGTATTGGACTGAAGCAGAGTTTCCTAAAATGCTCAAAGAATAGAGAGAATTGTATATTTTAATCCATTCTGCATGTCACTTTTTCAGAAGTCCATTCAGTATGCACCATTCAAATCCACATTTTGCCATTGCCACCTCCTACTTTTCCATGCTTAGTCCACATACTCTTTGAAGTCTCTAAGGCAGAGGAACACAGGGCATGTCTGCATCAAACTGATTTTTCCCAAAAATATAACTGCTTTGAAAACTCAGTAGAAAGAAAGTGAAAGGGAAAACAGAGTAACAAATGGCTTTTAGGCTAAGTGCCTAAAATTCTTTAGCCCCACTTTCATATTTTTATGACCTTTACTCATATTTATAGATAGTTTATTTAGAACTTAAAGCTTTTCGAATAATAATATTAAGTATTTTCTGGTAGATATTTATCATACTGCCATCTTAAAATAGACAATGGTATATAAATCTTTTAGTTTTTGTTTTTTTGGAGTTATATATGCACACAATTCAAAGGGTCAAATACTTAATACAAAACTTGCTACAAATTAATCCTTGGCCTTCCTCACTACCCCCATTTTTCCCTCCCTTGAGGCAACCACTTTGAACTCTTAATTGATTCTTAAGGTACTAATTTCCTTTTCCCTAGACAAGTTAATTGGACATTTCTTTTTTGTTTATTTTGGTTTTTTGGTGACTAGCCAGTATGGGGATCCTAACCCTTGACTTTGGTGTTATAACATATTATCTTTTAATTTCATTTTCTCACAAGCTCTTTGAAGTACCCTTGTATTTACTGTGTGTGACTTGTCTTCCCCCAATCCATAATTTCAACCAGCACAATGTTTAGAATATAGTCCCTTCAGTAAGACCTTTAGAAATACATCGTCTAGTGGAGCACTAGCATCTTTGGAAACCATTTTAATTGCATGCCTGTAGACCAAGAAGGCTGGTGAGAGATAGTGAAGTTGAATGTCTTCTCTAATTTGAATTGAGGATAGGTTCTTAGAGAGTGGCAGAGGCTGAAAGTTTTCCTTAAATCACCAGATGCTAGTTTGATGTGATTGCCTTAATAGACTGCAGGTCCAGTGTTGATCCAAATGGTCTGTCCTGCTTCCATGGAATTCTTAGCATCTACACAGAATGCTCACTAATGGTTTATTTTTTCAGTTTTACAAACAACACAATATATAGCCATTTATATACATCTTGGCACACTTGTCTTAAGTAAATATATGTATTTAAGCCTTTTGATTGTCAACTAGCCTTCCAGAAAGTACGTGTCCGTACATCCTCACCAGCCCTATAAGAAAGTACCCGCCAACTTTTCACCCTTTCCGTACTGTACTCTTTGGAAGGAAGTCATTATGTACAGCCCACACTTAAAGAGTGGGAGTTATACTCCACCTCCCTGAGGACAGAGTAAATACATGAATTATTTAGAAATTTTCTGCTGGAAGATTTGTCTCTTCTTTATTTGTTAATTTATTCAGCCATTGATTTATATCAATATGAACTCATGAGTATTTTATACTTTGGGTTAAAATCTAATACTATTTTATTTTATTGTTCAAATTGTTCCAGCTTTGGCCGTTGGGAGCTCTTTCAGTTGTGCATTATCTTTTTTAATCTCTCTGAGGACATAAATGATCCAGTTTTGTTTTGTTTTTTAAATTTCTTTGTACAAAGTCTGTTCCTCTAAATTTCCACACACCCTCACCCCCACTTGTTTATTTTGGTCTTTAGTTTTCATGTTAAAGGACTTCCTCCATGCCTGATGATCTTTGTTGTCTGCTCATATTTAAGAATTGGGCACTAAGAGCTGGTGGAAACCTCTAAATGTGTGGATGGGGCTTTTCTTTCTCTGGGAAAATTGACCAGTTCAAGAAAAATGATCTAAAGACTTGGAGTTGGGATGTTATGTGGGGGGAAAAAAAAGACTTGGAGTTGGGGATGGGAGAATTTTCCCCAATGAAACAGCCCCATATAGATCACTATATAGTAAGGCTCACAAACAAAAAGCTCTGTTTACCTGTTTAGAGCCTTCCAGCCAGACATGAGTCCTGGAAAGCCTGGAATTATTTTTAACTTGGAAAGTTTTATTCTATTGAAACCTCTTTACCTAATTTTATTAAATGTTGTAGGAAAGTCAAATGTTGTTCAAAAAGCAGTTATCACTGCCCCACCGCCTCCCCAATCTGTTGGCTTGTATTTCCCTGTAATTGCTCAGATGAGTTCTGGGTGGACAAGACTGAATTGGGTCCCATGTGGTCAATACTTAGAAGGTATTTGTCAATTAAGTTGGATGTACCTTGAACCCCACTGGGGATAGATTGCTTGTCTTTGGTCAACTCTGCACTGGAGCATGCTGCTGAATTTGGACTGGTATCCTTCAGTTTAACCAGATTTGCCTCCAAGGGAAAATAATGAGCATCTCTCTCTCCTTTTTTTTTTTTTTTTTTTTAACAAAAAAATGACCGGTAAGGGGATCTTAACCCTTGACTTGGTGTTGTCAGCACCATGCTCTCCCAAATGAGCCACAGGCTGGCCCAATAATGAACATCTTAAGGAAATCTTTTCAATGATAGCGGGTCACTTCAGCATCAGACAGAGATCATTCTTTCACTAGTAGACATGAAAGGGCTCTTTGGGATAATCTAGCCCAGCCAGTTTGTTGCTGAGAGTCATTATTTGAGCCAAGTTGGTTAATACAGGATCTAGTGTTTATTCACTGTCTTTGTTATCATTCATTCACTGTGTCTCATTTGCCTGGCATTGTCAGGGACTCTAGAGACACACAGAATCACGGTTCACTGGGAGAGCTAGTATTGGTCAGTGCTGAGCTGGAAGAGTGTGTGTGGTTCTGAGAGAGAAGAGGGAAGACTCTGCTTGGAGTGTTGGGGAAGGAGACCCCAGCGAGGCATTAATGTCTTAACATCTCAAGATTTTTCATTTTCCCTGTAACTGACACTTTACCCCAAAATATGGAGGATTCTTTAAACTATACAAAATCTTTATCTCAGATGACCCCAGATTTATTAATTTTCAGTGACAAATGGCTATGTGGAAATATTTTTATGTATCATGTATAGAATGCTGTTTATGAGAATTTGTTTATTAATTTATTTGGTTTTTTTGGTGGCTGGCCGGTAAAGGAATTGAACCCTGGACCTTGGTGTTTTCAGTACCACACTCTAACCAACTGAGCTAACTGTTCGGCCCCAGAATTTTTATTTTTGGTGGCTGGCTGGTACAGGAATCGAACCCCTGGATCTTGGTGTTATCAGCACCACACTGTAACCAACTGAGCTAAGTGGAAGATTAGCTTTTTTTTTTTTTTTTTTTAAAAGATGACCGGTAAGGGGATCTTAACCCTTGACTTGGTGTTGTCAGCACCACGCTCAGCCAGCGAGCGAACCGGCCATCCCTATATGGGATCCGAACCCAGGGCCTTGGTGTTATCAGCACCGCACTCTCCCGAGTGAGCCACGGGCCGGCCCTAAAATGTTAAGTCTTGAAAATGACAACTGAATTGGGGATTGCTGATAAGTGGTAGCATAGACAGTATTTTTGGTTCTGTTCTATCCAAAAAATAAAGCCATATTCATACATAAAATCTTTATACTTCTCACAAGCTTTGGATTAAGAAAATATGTTGAGATTCGGCAAAAAGTTAAATTCTCCAAAAACTTTAAAGTAATCAACTAGTTTGATTATTTAGTGCGAGTAAGAAGTCTTTTGAATTTATATGTAGAAAAGGCTTCTTTCCCATCACCTCCATACCTGTGACCCAAATTGCTGTGTCAGGTACTGCCAAAAAAGCAACCACTTGCCATTTTATTTGTTCACCACTCTTGTTTTGCTGAGGCTGGAGTTTGAGGTAATAGTAGTTGAATAAATACAAGAAGAAATACAGATAAACAAAATTCTTCAAGGGAATCATTTGCAGAGAAAATAAAACCTAAGATTTCCAGTCAACCTATTTATATAAAATCTGATATTTTTATTTGAAGTATTTTATATGTGGTTAAAAGTCAAAGTGATGCATTAAAAGGTTACAAAGAATGTGTGAGTTTTATAGATGTGGTTTTTTATGGTATGTATGGCTTAGTTGTTCACTACTCGTGGTTATTTATATTCTGATTTTATTATTTGTAGGCACTAATTTATCGTACTGGCTTACACATACCCTATTATTCCTGTTCAGATTTTGCAGTGTCTCAGTAGCACCATATGAGGGTTTTTCTTAACAATTAATATGCATTTAGCTATAGTTTTATTAAAAGAACTGGCATGAAACTTGTAGAGCATATTTCTTTATATTTTACTTTCAAAGGCAATTACCAGGAAGTATTCTTTTGCGGGGGGAGGGGGGGGGAGGCTGGCCAGTGTGGGAATCCAAACCCTTGACCTTGGTGTTACAAAGCTATGCTCTAACCAACTGAGATAACTGGTCAGCTCCAGAAAATATTCTTGATTTAAGTAGAGTCAGAGTTAATGAAGGGCCTTTATCAGGCTACTTTAGATTTTTTAGTGACCTAATAACTGACTAGCTTCTGATCCCTAGCAATTAAACATCTGTTTAATGAAAAGGTACTTTTATTAGCTATATAATTTGCATACTCTGTATCTTTTTATCTAAATTTCCTATTCCAAAAGGTATGATAGAATTACAGTACAGTTATAATATATTTTTTGTAATCTTTTCCCATCATACGCTATACTGTTCTTAACACAGTGTTTATCACATCTAAGTAGTTACTTATGCTTAATGTCTGTTTTCCCTAACGAACCTGAAGCTCTCTGAGGGTGGGGACTTAATGTCTCCCTTGTTCAGTGCATTGGCACAGAGTAAGTACTCAGTATCTTCTGAATGAAAAAATTAGTGCATAAATAGCAATTTCTTACCTGTAAGTTTCATAGATTTTTTTAAAAATCTAAATGTTCATGTATTCCTGGGTAATAGATTAGTTAGCAACCTACTTGGTTTAGAATTAACCGTTTTTATTACATTTTTGCAGATTGCCAGTCACAGTGGCTATGTGCAGATTGACTGGAAGAGAGTCGAAAAAGATGTAAACAAAGCAAAAAAACAGATTAAGAAACGAGCAAATAAAGCAGCACCTGAAATCAACAATGTAGTTGAAGAAGCAACAGAATTTATCAAACAGAACATTGTGATATCCAGTGGATTTGTGGGAGGCTTTTTAAGACGTTATACAATTTTGTGTCCTTTTGCTGTTGTTATTATTGTTGATATGTCTCACTTAGCAGAAAATGAGACTGGGGATTATCTTCTTTTAAAAAAAATTGGTGTTTTTGGTCATATGTCAAGAGTTTTAAGTAAAATTTGGGATCAAACCACCATTTAAATCAATCGTTATTTTTTTGGTGATAACATGGATTCCCCTGCCCATCTCCCACCCACTTTGATCAGCATATAAAAGCTGATAATATTATTCTTCCAAAAATTTTCCTTTGCTTTTATAAATATGTACGTGTGTCTATATGGTGTAGTAAAACTAAAACTATTTTTTTCCTTGAGGTACAATAGTTTAAAGATGTATTTTTTTTTTTTTTTTTGTACTTTTGAGACCGGCTGCACCGCGCTCAGCCAGTGAGCGCTGTGAGCGCACCGGTCATCCCTATATAGGATCCGAACCCACGGCGGGAGCGCTACTGCGCTCCCAGCGCCGCACTCTCCCGAGTGCGCCACGGGCTCGGCCCAATGTATATTTTTTTAATATGATTAATATGTTAGTTTTATTACTGTTATTGTATGTATTTTGTCTCTTTTCTTCATGTATTCTGTTTAGAAGTGAATTGAATACACCCTTGCCTTTATTTTTGTTTTATCCTTTTACTCCCCCAATGTTTTATTTTTAAAAATTTCAAACCAGTTGAAAAGTTGAAAAATGCAGTGAGTACCTAAATACCCTTCACCTATTCACCAAATTGTTCACATTTTACCTCATTCACTTTATCTGTACGTGGGTGAGATTTATACTTTTTTCTTTCCAAACTATTTAAGATATCACGACTCTTTCCCCCCTAAATACCTCAGCATGTATCTCCTAAGAGTATGGATATTCTCCTGTGCAGCAAGAAATACCATTATTAGTTCAAAAAAAAATTTAAGATGATACAGTAATATTTTCTAACATACAGTTCATATTAAAATTTTTCCACGAAATATCTTTTATGGCTTTTTTTCTCAATCAAGAATTATATAGGGGCCGGCCCGGTGGCGCACTGGATAAGTGCGCCGCTTGGGAAGCGTGGCGGCGCTCCCGCCCGAGGGTTCGGATCCCACATACAGACCGGTTCCCGCTCACTGGCTGAGCGAGGCGCGGGAGCAACACCGAGGGTTGCGATCCCGTTGCCGGTCCCCGGTCCGGTACAGGGGCAACACTAAGGGTTGTGATCCGTTGCCGGACACGGAAAAAGACAAAAAGACAAAAAAAAAAAAAAAAAGAATTATATATTGCATTTGGTTGTCATATCTGTGAAATCACCTTTAATTTTAAAATAGTCCTCTCATCTGTGTTTTCTTTTTTTTGTTTGCTTTTCATGGCACTGACGTTTTTGAAGCATCTAGGCAGAATATCCCACAGTCTGGCTTTGTCTAATGATTTTCTCATGACTTTATTTGGGTTAAACATTTTATCAGGCTGATGTTTTTTTGATCTTATACATTTTTTCTTATTGACTAAGTGGATTTTTAATAAATATCATTGTGCCTGCTGTGGCAATTTATTAAATGATCTGTGTTAATAACTTGATGAATGGACCATTTACATCTGCCCTATAGGTAGATTTCTTCCCCCCCACCCCCTTGACCTTTGCTTTATAACACGGATTTCCTTTTACCTCTCAGATTATTGCTGCTGTATACCTGTTATCTCGGTTGCCAAGTTGCTTACTGGGCCTGGCTGTGGGCTCTAGACTCCTTCAGTTTGTAATGAATAACTCTGGAATCTTGTGTGGCATTTGGCACCTGTGGTAGTTGGTGCACAGGAATTTTTGCTGATTTTTTTTTTTTTTTTTAAATACAGCAAACTTCTCAAAGCTGGAAATTTTTTTTTTTTTTCTCAATTTTTTTTTTTTGGCCGCTAGCCCGATAAGGGAATCCGAGCCCTTGTCCCTGGTGTTGTAACACCGTGATCTAACCAATTGAGCTAACCAGCCAGCCTAAATGTTTATTTAATTGAGGAATATAGCTGAAAATGTTACTTAGTGCCAGATTCAATAATTAAGACTATTTTTTAAAATTTGCATCTTTATTTTCTTGGTGGCTGGCCAGTTTGGGTATCCAAACCCTTGACCTTGATGGTGTTAGCACCACACTCTCTCAAGTGAGTAACGAGCCAGCCTTGTGTCTTTTTTATTTTGGTAAAATATATGTAACATCAAATTTGCCATTTTCACCACTTTTTTTTTTTTTTAATTTTAAAGATGACCAGTAAGGGGATCTTAACCATTGACTTGGTGTTGTCAGCACCACGCTCACCCAGCGAGCAAATCGGCCATCCCTATATGGGATCCAAACCCGTGGCCTTGGTGTTATCAGCACCACACTCTCCTGAGTGAGCCACAGGCCGGCCATTTTTAACTGTATAGTTCAGTGGCATTGAGTACATTTGCACTTCTGTGCAACCATTACCACTATTTATTTCCAGAACTTTTTCATCATCTCAAAGAAACTCTGTGTCCATTAAACACTAATTCTCTTCATTTACCCCTCTCTCCAGGCCTTAGTAACCTCTTTTCTACTTCCTGATTCTATAGATTTGACTATATAAGTAGAATCATACGATATTTGTTCTTTTTTGTCTGTCTTTTTTCACTTAGCATAATATTTTCAAGGTTCACCGATGTTGTAGCATAATTAAGAGTATTTTTTTTAAACTTACTTTGTGTTTCAGGCAACAGAATTTATCAAACAGAACATTGTGATATCCAGTGGATTTGTGGGAGGCTTTTTGCTAGGCCTTGCATCTTAAGGACATGAATGTTCTACCATAGTGGATTCAATGTGAGAAGAGAAGTGGTGGCTACAAGGTGATCTGTCAACAGCACAGACCACTAGAGTCTCCAGGGCAAGGAAGAACAACTGGCTGGACAATATTGAACTCACAACTTAGCATTTTGCCATCTGAAGCTTGGCAAACTAGTATTTGCTGTCAACCTATACGGTATGCAAACAATAGTATTCCTGAGCAAAACACTTTCATCATTTTTAAAAATTTGCATCTGTTTAGAAGCTAGCCTATAAAATATCACCATTGGATGTAGATATGGAGAAGAAATAAATGTTGGATTTATTGCCCAGTGAAATATTATCCTCTTTTTATTTAAATAAGGTGTTCTTCATTATGCTTTACAGTTTAGTGCCAATAAATAAAAATTGGTATTATAGCTTCAATAGTAGGGCTGACTTGTTTTTTTAAAAGATACATTTGCAATAAACTGAAGAATTGTAATGGCCTTCTTTGGAAAGCTTTAGAAATAATAGAATTATTAAAGATATTATACAGACTCCTTACTAATGTAATTCAATACCAATTTTTAGGGGTTTTTTTCTTGCTGTTCTTACTTTGCTTATATGATAATTATGTTTCAACTAAGGCTCTTCTAAGGAAATACTACAACATGTTTAAAGCTCTTTTTACTTTTTCAATATCTGTAGTAGTTTTAAAAATATCTTTTTGTATGTCAGCTTCTAATTTTTTATTTTTTCGTTTATTCTGGCAGCCTGGACAAAACTAATTATTTTGGGAGTACGTATGGTTGAGTCATTCATTCCTTTTATTGACCTTGAATGCATCTCCTTGTTCATTTCTAAAATTCTAATTATTTTGGCTCTTTCGCCAAGAAGTGAAAAATTACTTTAAAATGCTTAGTATAGTATGAATTTACTGACTGAAGAACAGTGATTTTCTATGTAATTATGAAGTTGTAGCTTAAAAAGAATTGTCTCCTTGATCTAGTCCGAGATTTAAGTACTAAGACTTTCAGGCTTTTGGGAACATTATATTGATGGACCACTAGGCCAGTTCACTTGTTTTTAGGACCAACATCATACTCCTTAAGAGGCTCCTTTGTCCAAAAAATTTTTCTGTATTGTTAGTTTTGTCCGTAGAGTTCTAGGTTGGAATTGGGGAAAATGGCAGAAGAACGTGTATTGGAGTCTTCAGACTGGAAAGACTTTGTAGATATTCAGACCATCTCCTTGTGAACCTACGACATTTCATGCTTTCAGGATTGGTTACAGTCTGTGTGCTTTCATTATCGCTAGACTCCTTAAAATTGAATGTGGAATCAATCTTTAGTTTCTTCCTTTACTCTCATTAGTGCCTCACATATAATGCTAAATAAAACTCAGACTTTCTTAATATGAAGTGACTGCTTATAAATTCTTATTTCTTCTTTTTTGAGCTTTTCTGTATTTCTGCCTTGCCAAGCTTTTCACTGCTGTGGAACTAAAAGTGACAAATATTCATGAGTGTGATCAGGTCACATTAGGTAGAACCTTGGCCACACTTCTGTGTGCCACACCTGTGTGATGCTGTCATCTGATACAGTGGGGCGGGCTACTGTGGGGAGCTCTAGTAGCTGGCTCAGTTTGTTCGTTTTGAAAGTATCTACAGTGTCTGTGCCTGATACACTAGCGAAGTAGGGAGCACAAAAATTGAGCTTCAATTGAATAGACATTAAAATATTCATATATGAAAGTTATAGGAGAACCTCGCGTGTGAGTAGTAGGAATAACTACTTTGAGAGTCCAAGCATACGGAAGAAGATAACGCTTCCTCTTTACCTATACATTTCTAAGTATCTGTGCAATGTTTGAAAATACTCGTATGCAAGTGCAAAGTATTACCAGTGCTCTCCATACTGTCCCATCTCTGTTAGGGCTCCTTGCTCTGCCTCATGTCCATACTGTTTCTCCCACTAGTTTGGATGCTACTTGGAGCAGTCGTATGTGTTAATCTCTAACCTGTAAAGCACATACAGTAATGCTTTGCTTATAGTAGGTATTCAGTTAATGTTATGAATGAGTGAGCATGTACATGAAAAGCATAGTAACTGTGCTAGATTTAGTATCAGCCTATAGGAAACTGTGTTTCTTCTCTGTGTAGCAGTCCAGTGAATCAGAGGCTCCATCAGAAATTTCTTCATAGGACTTGGTCACAATGAAAAGCCTATACTGTATAGCCTGCCCTTGTCTAAAATGGGGATTTTTATGTTGGTGGGTGTAAAGGCTGTTTGCGGGATTTACTAAAACTTGAGTATGTGGAATTTATTTTGTGGCCTAGGCTTTGAAATGTCTATATAGAGACATTTTGACTGATTTTTATTCTTATAGCCCTACATATCCACCTTAACAAATATAGATTTTTAATATATTCTTATTTCAAATATAAAACAAATGAAATATGTTCATTATAGAAAAATAAATCAGCATAAAATATATAAAATGTTTATAATATGATGTACTTAGAGATTATTATTTTTCATATCTTGGTGTGTAGCCTTTGGAGTCTTTTCTGGCTGCATGAACACGTATATGTGTATATTTTCAGTCATATATTGTGAATATCTTTTTATAATAGGTGAGTTTATGATAAGGGAAAGGTATAACATAAGTGCCCATCCTTGTCCCCTTTTATGGGGGAGAGCTTTTTAAAAGCTCTTTTTACGTATGTTTTAATATACTGATTTTTACTATCAAAGTTTGGATAGTATATATCGAATGTCTACTCTGAAAGGTGAGGAATTTTGTGCATGTCCACTTTCCGTTTGTTTTGACTGCTAATATAGTTTTAGTTTTTGTAGTGGTTGCCATTATTACTTTAAATATACTTTAATTTGTGTCTTTATTTATTAGCTTTAGGTAATATCTGCTAATTCCCTGTAATGAAAGATGAAGACCATATAGCATCTCTTCCCTCTTGATTTTTGTTAAATTGTTATTTTAATGTATATTCAAATGATGGAATTCTATACAGTTATTAAGAGCAATGTAGAGCTGTATAAATTGATCTAGAAAGATATCCACATGTTAGTGATAAAATCAGGTTACGAACAGTTTGCTTCCATTTTTTGGAAAAAAGACTCAGGGGCACGTAAGTATGCACGCAAATGTTTATAGTGGTTATCTCTGAGAGGCTGGTATACAGGATTTTCACTTTGTACTTTCAACATTTTTATATTGTCTGAAGCCTTTACAGTGAGTACATGTTTTAGAAAAGGTTATTTTTTTAGAACCAGGAATAGCAACTTAAAATTATTAGGTTATTGTTATTTTAGGGGGCTTTTTCTTTTTAACTTTTCTGCTTCATTCACTGAATTTATTTTTTAAGTTGTTTTTATCAAAGTAATGCACATAGTTAAGTAGCATTCATTATAAGGCTTCTAAACGGGCTCAATAGTAGGACATCAAGGCTGGCCAATTAGCTCAGTTGATTAGAGCACAGTGTTGGTAACACCAAGGTCGGGGGTTCATCTGGCCAGCCTCCAAAACAAAAAACAAAACCGAAAAAATAAAGAAAAGGAGTGTTTCTCTGTTCTACCTCTCTCCAACTTAGTGGCTTTTTCGTGAGAAGTTTCACCTATATTTGTTTCTCTTGGTATTTACTACAACTATATTTCTTAAACTTTCTATTAGGGTAAACAACTTACCTTGGACTTGCTGTTATAGTAGATAAAGATGTAGCTTCATAACATCTTCCTCTTCACATCCTTGTAGTAACAATTTATTAAATTCCTATAAAGTTTTATACATTATTATGACAAGTATTGTTTACTGTTGAATAAGGACACAACTTCCTATAGGTCCATTTATGTGGGTTCAGCTGGAATCTAGCCTTAGGCTGATCCTGCGAATAGCTTTGGAGCATGAAAGGCACTGTGGTCTCCAGAATAATGGCCCTGACAGATGTCTGTGTCCCAGTCCCTTGAGCCTGTGAATATGTTAGGTTACATGACAAAGGAGATTTAAGGTTGCACATGGCATCAAAGTTGCCAATCAGCTGAGCTCAAATAGATTATTCTGTATTATTTGGGTGGTCCCAATGTAATCACAAAGTTCCTAAATGAGATAGAGGGAAGCACACGAGAAAGCCAGAGAAAGATCTGTGACTACAGAAGGATGGACAGACAGATGTTATGTTGATGGCCTTGAAGATGGGGGAAGGGGACCATGGGCATAGGAATACTAGTTGCCTCTTAGAGCTAGAAAAGGCAAGAAAACAGATTCTCTCCTATTACCTCCAGTAAGGAACCCAGCTCTGCAGATACTTTGATTTTAGTCCAGTGAGACCCATGCCAGAATTCTTACCTCCAGACCCTTAAGATAATAAATTTGCGTTGTTTTAAGGTACTAAATTTGTGGTAATTTGTTACAACCACAGTGGAAAACTGATACAGGCACCGCTGAGTTATCCTCCCTTGTAGCAAGGGGATTAGCTTTTTTGTATCCCCTTGTAAGGCACTGGCTGCATTGTACCCTCAGATTGGAGTAGGTAACCTCCCAGCGAGGGAGGCATTGTCCTAATGAGAGCAGTTCTCAGGAAAATGGTGTAACTCCGCTAATACTAGCACTGGCCAGTGGGTGTGCTGGCCCGATAAAAGGGATCTGATTGGGGCACCAACAGTCTCCACTACAATGTTGTGATGGTTAATTCTAGGCGTCAACTTGATTAGATTAAGGAATATCAAGAAACAATAAAGCTATCTTTGTAGAGTGTCCATGAGGGTGTTTCCAGAAGAGATTAGCATGTGGGCCTGAGTGGACCGCGTAGGACCCATCCAATCCCCTGGGGGCCCAGAGAGAACAAAAATGGCAAATTTCCTCCATCTGCTGGAGCTGGGATACGCTCTGCTCTCCTATTTGTGGACATCAGAGCTCAAGACTCTTCAGCTTTTGGGTTCCAGGACTTATACCAAGGATGCCATCAGCTTCCCTGGTTCTGAGGCCTTCAGACTTGGGCTGAGCCATGTTGGTGGCATCCAGTTTGCAGATGGCCTATATTGGGACTTCTCAATCTCAAACTTCATAATCGCTTGCGCCAATTCCCCTAATAAATCCCCTCTCATATATTTATATACATATCAGTTCTGTCTCTCTGGACAACCCTGACTAATACAAGTGGTTAAATTTAAGCAAACACTGCATGTGTAAAACAATAATGTCTACTTGGGTGGAGGGGCGAGGGAAGACAATAAAACAAATGTAGAACTGAAATATTTGTAGTTGTGGTATAAAGTCCTTGCTCTAGAACATACTGATTAACTTCACACTTTGAGTATGCATGTATGTTACATCTTATTTATTCATTTATCTATTTCTGGCAGCTGACCGGTATGGGGACCCAAACCTATGTTACATTTTAAAGGCAATCCCTAAATGCATTACTGTTAGTTGTGAATAAATACATTTCAAATATACAAACAAGCAATCCAATCTAAATGAATGAGGAAAGGAGAACAAAGAAGCATAGAGAAAGCAGGGTAAATAGGAAGCATAAAATAAGATGGCAAGAGTAAATCCGAATATATCAGTAATCACACTTCAAAAGAAAAAATGAACAGAACTCACAATGTGATTTTATATAAACATTCTGTGTAGAATCAAGTAATGAGATTAGCTCCATAGGAAATGTTTATAAAACTTCACTATTCAGTGGAGAATTCCCCAGGCATCAAGACATAATAAAGCCTCTTAATTTTCTTCTAACTCTTCTGCCCCCAACCCCAATCTTTCAGACTGAGCCTCTACTGTTTCTTATATCTCATATCGTCTTCCCTCTTGGATTACTTGTATTTTTGGTTAAATAATTTTCTTGAGTAGTTCTTATAGAGTGTGGGAGGTAAACTTTCTGAGTTCTTGTTGTCGTAGAATATCTTTTGTTCTTATACAATTCAAGATTGACAATATTTTTTCCTTAGAATTTTGAAGACATTGCTCCATTGTATTTTAATATCTTAGTATCTGATGTTGCGTGATTTCAGTCCGATTTTGAACTTTTCTGAGTAACCTTTTCTTTTGTTGTTTTCTTTGAAAGCTTGGTGGATTTTTTTCTTTAACTAGGGTTTTGAAATTTTGTAAAATTTCTCTCTAAATGTGAGTTTTTAAAAGCTGAATTAGAGAACTTTCAAAATGTGTTGGTGTCCTTTCATTGTATGTTCTTGTCATTACAGAGAAGATACACATAGTTAACATTTAAAAACATTTAAAAATCAAGGCCAGTGAGAGGGTCAAAACTCACTCCCCAGATTGTGAGATTGAGAGCTCCAAAATAAGCATTCAGTAAAAATGACAGAGAAGGATTCAGAATTGTGGAAATGAAAAAACATGTAATTTTTGAGTGGTTTTTTTTTTCATTATACTTAGCATTCTTTAGGTTTTTTCATTCTGAAGATTCATGTCTTTGCCCAAGCAAATTGTACTTTTTAAAAAGAGAGTTTATTTTTTAGAATGGTTTTAAATTTACAGAAAAATTTAGCAGATAGTACATAGATTCCAACATACTTTCCCCCAGATCCACATTGTTTCCCCTAGTATCATCCTATACTATCATAGTACATTTGTTATAATTAATGAACCAATACTGATACATTATTATTAACTAAAGCCTATACTTGATTCAAATTTAGTTTTTACCTAATGTCCTTTTCTGTCCCATAATTTTTTCCAGAATACCACATGGTATTTAATCGTCATGTCTCCTTAGTCTCTTGGCTGTGACAGCTGCTGACTTACCTTGTTTCTGATGACTTTTTGTAGAATGCTCCCCTATTGGAATTTTTTGATGTTTTTTCATGATTAGACTGGTGTTACGGGCTTTGAAGAGGAAGACCTCAGAGGTAAAGTGCCATTTTTATCACACCACATCAAGTGTACACAGTCAACATGACATCACTGCCGGTGCTGACCTTGATCACCTGGCTGAGGTAGTTGTCAGATTTCTCTACTGTAAAGTTACTCTTTTCCCTTGCTTTCCATTACTGTACTCTTTGGAAGGAAGTCACTATGCACAGTTCACACTTAAGGAATGTGGAATTATGCTCCCTCTTCTTTAGTGTATCTGCATAAATTATTTGGATTTCTGTTTGAGAGATAAGTGTTTTCCTCCCCCACCAATTTATTCAGTCATTTATCTCACTTTGGACTCACGGATACTTATTTTATAACTTGGGTTATAATCCAATACTATCATGGTTACCTATTTTATACTTTGGGTTATAATCCAATGCTATTCTATTTTGTTGCTTGAGTTGTTCCAACTTTGTCCATTGGGAGCTCTTTTTTCTTTTTTTTTTGGCCAGTTTGGGGATTCAAACCTGCGACCTTAGTGTTATAAGGCTGCACTCTAACCAACTGATCTAACCCGTCAGTCCTGGGAGATCTATTTTTGTTGGCTTTGGTGTCTCTGACATAACTTCCATCATTTGTTTATTTTTAAATTTTCATGTATTTAACAGCCCAAAGGCTTTCTCTATCTCCATCAATATGTTTAGCAAATTGTATTTTAATAATAATTTTGACGATTTCTTCCCCAACATAGTATCTGTCCTCTGCTTCTAGAAAACTGATCAGTAGGTGTTGGAGCACCTAGATTTTTCTTTTATAACTTTTTAATATTTTCCATCTGTTTTTTTTTTGTTGTTGTTGTTGTTCTATATTCTAGGATAGTTCCTTAATTTTATTTCAGGCCCACCAATTTGGTCTCTTAGGCTAGTTTTATCTTTTAGCCTGTTCATTAAAATATTAGGCTAGTAAATATATTTATTCATTTATTTTCTAAACCCTCTCTGTATATCTGGCATTTCTTTTTTATTGCAGTCTGTTTGTATTTTTCTTTTCTGTTCCCTGAAATACCTGTTTCCTCTAAGGGGATCAGTTCTATTCATTCATATTGAAACTTCTCCCTCTCTCTCTCTTTTTTTTTTTTTGGTAGCTGGCTGGTAAGGGGATCTGAACCCTTGACTTTGGTGTTATAACACTGAGACTTCTGTTTTATGGTATTGGTTTTTCTCAAAGACCTGGCAATTCTTGGTTTTTTGTTTATATTTATAAATAGAAGGATTGCTTTGGTTAGCCAGAGTGGGTTTCCTTTGCAGCCATGCTGGTCTGCTTTCCCGACAGGCAGCTGGTTTTTTCTTTTCTTTTAAATTTTTTTTCTTATTTATTTATTTTTTAAATAGATGACTGGTAAGGGGATCTTAACCCCTGACTTGGTGTTGTCAGCCCCACACTCTCCCAAGTGAGCCACAGGCCAGCCCTTAATTGTTTTTTAATTGACAAAAAATGTATATATTTATGGTGTCCAACATGTTTTGAAAGATGTATACCTTGTGGAAGGGCTAAATTGAGCTAATTAACATATGCATTACCTCACATACTTATCTTTTTTTAATGATGAGGACATTTAAAATCTACTCTCAGCAATTTTCAAATATACAATACACTGTTATTAGCTATAGTCACCATGTTGATCTCTTGAACTTATTCCTGCTATTAACTGAAGTTTTGTATCCTTTGACCAACATACCCCCTCACACACACACCACCATTCTACTCTCTGCTTCTATGAGTTCACCTTTTTTAGATTCCACATATAAGTGAGATCGTGTGGTATTTGTCTTTGAAAAAGAAGCTCTGTGAGAAGGGACAGGTTTTAGCAGCAGGAGGACTTCCTCTTAGGTGGGGGAGGGGGGTGAGAGATTAAGTGCAGTTTGGTGGCAGACCTACTGGAGAGCTAGAGGGATGGAGCTCTTCTGTGCTTTCTTTTCCCTGTCCCTGGGATAGTGCCAGTTTTTTTAGAAAACATTCTTGGACTTTTCCCACCAACAGTTCTGTTCAGACAAGGGAAAAAAGAGCAGGGTGGAGAGAAAGGAATCTAACTGTCTCTATTCATGTCAATAAGTTTTGAAATATACAACTTTGGGAAGCTAAACATCTCCACCGCCTTTTCTCCAAGGCTCCTTTGGCAAGAATCCTTCTAATGACTTGATCTGTGGTTTCCTATGCTCAGGCTTCTCTTCCAATCTGATCCCATTTACTTTCAAGTGTCCCGAATTCTACAAAATTTCTTATCTGTAAATGGCACCTTTGTTTTACAGCACTTGTTACAGTTTTAAAAAACCTTTTATTATGTTGTCAAGATCTTTTACCTGCCCGTAATCCCACTGACTGGGCCAATTGTCGAGCTAGGGCTGGGTCTGGAGCTCACAGACCCCTCAACCCCATTCACAGACTGGGTCACAAACTCCTCACACACCAGGCTGGGTCACCAGATCCCTCACATGCAGGTCTATGAACTAGGTAACTGGCAAACAGTCCTTGGAAGCCATAGGTTGGAGAGCACGGTTGTGTTTGTGGCAGCGCCGCCCATGCGCACCAACTCCACCCATACACAACTTGCTTACAAAGAATGCACCGCACCACCCCCAACCTGACCTAAGGCGAGGGGACCTGATTAAATTATTCTACTTTCCCAACATATGACAATTTCCAAATATATATAAAAGTAGAGAGAATAATATAATGAATCTCTATGTACTCATCACTCAGCTTTGACAATTATGAGCACATGGCTAATCTTATTTCAGCCACACTCCCCCACTACCTCTAACCAACCCCTCAATTACTTTGAAATATATTCTAGATATATCATTTCGTTAGTAAATATTTCTGTATGCATCTCTAAAAGATAAGAACTCTTTAAAAATATTACCATCATCACACCAAAAAAATTAACAATGATTCCTTAATAGTATCAAATATCCTTTCAGTATTCAAATTTCCCCAGTTATCTCAAATTTTTTCTTTTGGTTGCCATTGGTTTTTTCAAATTATCTAAACAGGGTCCACATATTGTATTTGGTTGCTGTTAAGTTTGTTAATTCTCTTTTAATTTACTAGATCCACTTTCTTTCCCTGCTCCTTACGATTTATTTGTTGAAGAAACCAGGCCATTTTCCCATAGAACTTCCTAAATTTTGGATGCTGTTAATTGAGTCCTTGTGGTGTTATTTAACATGTCTTTTGTTCCATGTATAACCTATAAACCGGTAGTGAAGTCTATACACATAATTAAATTCAGGGTTTTTTTGTTGGTTTTTTTTGGCCAGAACATTTCATAGATCATGGTGTGTACTTCATGTTGTATCACAAGAAGTAACATGTAATGTCCATTTATTTCTCTTCTGGGGATGTTAAGATTGATTAGTGAAGGGGCTGGCCAGTTATCTCAGTTGGTTAGAGCGGTTATAATGATAAATATTATGTGTATTTACCACAATAAAAAAAATCAGTTAGTACTGGCTGGTTAGCTCAGTTGGTTAGAGTGTGGTGTTATAACACCAAGGTCAAGGGTTCAGATCCCCGTACCAGCCAGCTGCCAAAAAAAAAAAAGAAAGAAAAAAGATTGATTAATGGGTTCAGGTGGTGTTGGCCTAAGTCAGCCATTATAAAATTTCTCATTAATTTATCATTTAATGTTTTGAGCAGCGATTAATGATCACTGCCTAAGTCTCTTATTTCATTTGGGGGTTACAAAATAATAATGTTCTAAGCAAATTATTTGTTTTTGAACAAATAATTTATAAGTTTGAATTCTTTTAGAAAAAAAAGAACATTTCTTCCTCACCTATTTGGTTACTTTTAGATACAGCAGGATATGAAAATTTGCATGAATTGGATAAATTTTTCAAAACACAATTTACCAAAATTTACTCAAGAAAAAATAGAAATCTGAATAAAATCTAATATCTATTAGAGAAATCGAATCCACAAAAGCCTCCCATAAAGAAAACTTCAGGCCCAGATGGCTTTAATGGTGAATTCTTCCAAACATTTAAGGAAGAAATAATGTCATTCTGATTTAAACTTTTCTAAAGAATAGAAACAGCAGAAATACTCCCAAACTTATTTTATGAGGCCATTATAACTTGAATACCAAAACCAAACAAGGACATTATAAGAGGAAAATTAAAGGCAAATATCTCCCATAAACATAGACTCCAAAATCCTGTAAAAAATATTGCAAATTAAATCCTGCAATATCTAAAAAAGGACAGTACACCATAACCAAGTGGGATTAATTTCAGGAATGCAAGATCAGTTTAATATTTGAAAATCAATCAATGTATTTCATCTCATTAGCAGAATAAAGGAAAAATTATCACTCAGTAGATTCAAAAAGAGCATTTAATGAAATTACACAATTATTTATGATAAAAAATATGGACTCAACAAACCAAGAGTAGAAGGGAACTTCTGCAGTCTAATAAAGGACATCTACAAAAATCTTACAGCTATCATCATATTTAATAGTGAAATACTGAGTGCTTTTGGAATGACACCAGGAAGTCTATTTTGAGTGCTTTTATTTAACATTGTACTGGAGGCTCTAGCCAGTGTGTTATTAAACTTATGGATTTTGCCAATCTGACAGGTGAGCAATGGTATCTTAGTTTAACTTTAGTTTGCATCTCTTTAATTACCAAGGTTGAGCATCTTTTCATTTGCTTAAGGACCATTTGCATTTCATTCTCTTGAAATGTGTGTTCATTATCTTTCCCATTTTTTTATGGGGTAGCTGGCCTTTTTGTTCTTTATTTTAAACAAATATTTAAAGGAAACTAAACCTTTATCTGTGATACAAGTTGCCAATATTTTTCCCCAATTTGCCATTTGCTGTTTTCCTTTGTTTGTGGTATTTGTTTGGCATGTGCCTTTCTTTTTCAATTTTAGGTGGTCAAATTTAGCAATATTTTTCCCTTCTTGATTCTGGTTTTTGAGTCCTTGTTAGAAAGGTTTTTAGAAGAATTCACTCATGATTTCTTCTAGACATGTATGGCTTAATTTTTTACTTTTAAACCTCTGTTCTATTTGGAATTTATCAGATCTCATTTAATCTTTTACTATATAGCTAACAAATTACCCCAATACCATTTAATAAAAAGTCCATTTTTCCTCCACTGTATGATATGCTACCTTTATCATATGGCAAATTTCCATATGTAGGTGGGTCCATTTCTGGATATTCTGCTCATGTGCCAATACCCCACTTTGAATTATTGAGGCTTTATAATATATTATTAAATTTTTATATTGTTTATTTCAGAAGGAAATAGAATGCTTTATTATTTCAGTAGGATGGATTTCTCAAAGGAACAGTAGAGTGTACATACCATAAAAGAAAAACAATTGATAAATGTGACTACATCAATATTTAAAAGGTTGGTGTCAAAAAAGACACCATAAACAAGGTTTAAAATCAAGGATACGAAGGGCTGGCACCGTGGCTCACCCGGGAGAGTGCAGCGCTGGTAGCGCCTGAGGCCCCGGGTTCGGATCCTATATAGGGATGGCAGGTGTGCTCACTAGCTGAGCTGAGCATGGTGCAGACAACACCGTGCCGATGCGATCCCCTTACCGGTCAAGCGGTGGCGCTCCCGCCGAGGGTTCAGATCCCACATACAGACCGGCCGCTCACTGGCTGAGCGAGGTGAGGGGGCAACGCCGAGGGTTGCGATCCCGTTGCAGGTCCCGGTCCAGTACGGGCGCGACACTGAGGGTTGCAATCCGTTGCCGGCCACGAAAAAAGACAAAAAGGAAAAAAAAAAAATTAAGGATATGAAAAGATTTGGCACATATATAATATACAAATATTCTAAAATATATAAAGAACTGCTACAAATCAAAATGAAAATGACAATAGACAACCCAGTAAATAGGAACATGGTCAGAGAAAAAGAACATGGATACACAGAAGAGGAAGGCACTAATGGTGAATAAACAGGAAAATATAATCGACTTCACCAGCAATCATAGAAATGCAAGTTAAAACAACTATCCAGGGCCGGCCCAGTGGCACACTGGATAAGTGCGCCGCTTGGGAAGCGCGCCGCCCGAGGGTTCGGATCCCACATACGGACCGGTTCCGTGCTCACTGGCTGAGTGAGGTGCGGGGGCGACCCCGGGGGTTGCGATCCCGTTGCCGGTCCTGGTCCGGTACGGGGGCAACACTGAGGGTTGCGATCCGTTGCCGGACACAGAAAAAGACAAAAGACAAAAAAAAAAACAAAAACAAAAAAAAAAAACAACTATCCATATAATATTTTCACCCAGCAGATTTGCAAAACATTGAAAGCCTAAAAATAATAAAAATCAGTGAGAATGCATGTGTTATTGGGGAAGAAGGGTGGAATTACATTTTTCATACACTGATGGTGGAGATGAAAATTGGTACAAGTAATTAAAGATCAATTTGACAATATCTAGCAAAGTTGAATTATACGGCCCAGCAATTCCACTTCCAGGTCTACTCCCCGGTTAACTATAGCACAGGCCACAAGGTAACATCTATAAAAATATTCTATGCAGTATTTTGTTTTTAATAGACTACTTTTTATAACAGATTCACCAAAAAAAAAAAAAAAACTGAGAAGACAATATAGAGTGCCCATATACCCCACACCCAATTTCCTCTGCTATTAACATCCTACATTAGTATGGTACATTTGTTACAGTTAATGAACCAATACTGATATGTTATTATTAACTAAAGTGCACACTTTATTCAGATTTCCTTGGTTTTACCTAATGTACTTTTTCCATTCCAGGTTCCCATCCAGGATGCCACATGACATTAAGTCATCTTGTCTCCTTAGAGTGTTCTTGGCTGTGACAGTTTCTCAGACTTTGTTTTTGATGACCTTGACAGTTTAGGGGAGTACCGGTCCTGTATATTGTAGAATGCCCCTCTTGGAATTTGATGTTTTTCCTCATAATTAGGCTGGGGCTATGGGTTTTGAGGAGGAAGACCACAGAGATAAAGTGCCATTCTCATCACATCAGATCAAGGGCACATATCAATATGATTTATTACTGTTGATGCTGACCGTGATCACCTGGTTGAAGTAGTGTTTGTCGGATTACTTCACTGTAAAGTTTCCATACTGCACTCTTAGGGAGGAGGTCACTATGCGCAGCCCACACTTAAGGTGTGGGGAGTTATGCTCTACTTCCTTGACGGTGGAGTATCTGCTTCTTCTCCCCCGCTTATTTATTTATTCAATTATTTATATCAGTATGGCCGTTTACTTTTTACCTTGGGTAATATAATATGTTTTAATACCAGACAGCGCTAGTTCCCATCATTGTCTATCTTTTTTAGGTGTCTCTTGGCTATTCTTGCCTGCTTGTTCTTTCCAAAGTATCAACTCCAGGAAACTAAAATCTGATGATATTTTTATTGGGATTGCATTAAATACATATGCTAACTTAGAGTCAATTGACATCTTTTATGATGTTAGGTCTGCCTATTCTAAAATATGGAGTTTGGTATGGTCTTCCATTGTTTCAAGTCTACTTTTGGTCTTTTGTTTTATTTTATTTTTTTGTGGCTGGCCGGTACAGGGATTTTTATGGTCTTTTAGAAGAGCTTTGTCATTTTCCATTTTCCTCATATAAGTTTTGAACCTTTCTTGTTAAGCTTATGCCTAGCATTATTATTTATTTATTCTTTTATAAAAAAGTATAATTTTTGTCCTATCAGTGGAATTTTGGGTGTTATGGGATAGTGTTACATGTGTTTTCAATCCTTGTCATTGGAATGCAAATCTTGGTCCATTTTTTTCTTCTTTGCCCTTTTTTCAATTTTATTTATTTATTTATTTATTTATTGGTGGCTGGCTGGTATGGAGATCTGAACCCTTGACCTAGGTGTAGCATGCTGTAACCAATTGAGCTAACCAGCCAGCCCTAACTGATTTTTTTATTGTGGTAAATACACATAATATTTATTATAACCATTTTTAAGTGTACAATTCAGAGGCATCAAATACATTCACTACATTGTATATCCATCACTGCTATCTATACCCAAAATTTTTTCATCATCCCCCCTATAAACTCTGTACCCATTTGTTGTGATATAGGAAAATATAAAGTGTTTTTCCTACCTTCACACAGCCAACACTTCTGACACCAGATGTGGGCCCCCACACAGCACAAGCAATTCTGCAGCAGACACCAGCTGGGTGTCTTATAATTCAATTCAGTTCTACCTGGAAATAGTGTCAGATCCCACAGGCCAAGAGCTCAGTCCCACAAGGCTGCCCCCATTTCAGATTCCAGTCATAAGTCTGGGCCTCTGGAATTTCTCTTTGGCTCTAAATTGGGGTTTCCAGTACCCCTTCCTCTGGTTTGATTAATTTGCTAGAGTGGCTCACAGAAACCAAGGAAAAACTTAACTTATGTTTACCTATTTATTATAAAGGATGTTACAAAGGACACAGATGAACAGCCTTCTCCAGCCCTGCCACGCTCCAGGAACCTCTACATGTTCAGCTATCTGGAAGCTCTCCAAACCCTGTCCTTTTCTGTTTTTATGGAGGCTTCATTACGTAGGCATGAGTGATTATATCACTGGCCGTTGGTGATCAACTCTACCTTCACCCTCCTTTCCTCTCCCCAGGAGCTGGGGTGTGGAGCAGAAAGTCCCAACCCCCTGATCCTGCCTAGGTCTTTCCTGTGACCAGCCCCCATCCTGAAGCTATCTAGGGGCTGCCAGCCATCAGTCAACTCATTAGCATACAAAAGACACATCACTCTGGAGATGCCAAGGATTTTAGGAGCTGTAGGCCAGGAAATGGGAAGAAGACCGAATATATTTTATAATATCACACCATTAAACAATAACTCTCCTTTATGCCTTTTCTCAGCCATGGTAACCTCTATTCTGCTTTCTGTCTCTATGAATTTGTCTATTCTAGGTACCTCATATAAGGGGTCATACAATATTTATCCTTCTGTTTCTGGCTTATTTCATTAAACATAATGTTTTCCAGGTCCATTCGTGCTGTGGCATATATCAAAATTTCATTCCCTTTTATGGCTGAATAGCATTCCCTGATCCATTTTTTATCATAAAATATACTTAGCATCTTTTTACTTGGTCGAATAGTGGTTCTAGTTTCATCCAAATTCTTAATTGAACTTTTCTCTTTTTGAAGAATGTCATCTAACATTGCTGACTCTCAATAAATATTGAGGGCTGGCCAGTGAGCTCACTTGAGAAAGCGTGGTGCTGGTAACACCAAGGTCACAGGTGCGGATCCCCATACCTGCCAGCTGCCAAAAAAATAAATAAATATTGAGTAATTGGGTCAATGTTTTGATGTAAAGTAATACTGCAACATAAAACAAATAAAAGGTTAAGGACGAGTAAGCATCCAAGAAAAAGCACTTTCTCAAATTAGGAATTTTTAGGCTGGCCAGTTAGCCCAGTTAGTTAGAGGGTGGTGCTGATAACACCAAGGTCCAGGGTTCAATCCCTGTACCGGCCAACTGCAAAAAAAGTTAGGAATTTTTAAATATTTATAATGTATCAGGTAATTCAGAACTAGAACAGAATGTCCTTTGTTTATTTGTTTTATTTTGTTTTATTTTTAAGCCAAGGAAACTTAGTTTCTTGTACATGAAACTTGAGTGTAGGAAAATGAAGTCTATTGCTGGTCAACAATCCATTAAAATCTTTACTTTTTTTTTGTTTTATTTTTAAGCCAAGGAAACTTATTTTCTTGTACGCGAAACTTGAGTGTAGGAAAATGAAGTCTATTGCTGGTCAACAATCCATTAAAATCTTTACTTTATGAAACAAAAGGTAGTTAGAAGTAAAAAGTAATATTTAAAAGTAGATCAGAAAGACAGAAATGATTTAGTAGACATGAGTGCCTTGGTTTAATTTGTACCCAGCAATGCTTTTGTTTTGTTTAGCAAATGTCTAAATACAATTTTTTTTTCTTTTTCCTTTTTGTCTTTTTTTACTGACCGGTAACGGGATCGCAACCCTCGTTCCTTGGTTTAATTTGTACCCAGCAATGCTTTTGTTTTGTTTAGCAAATGTCTAAATACAATTTTTTTTTCTTTTTCCTTATTGTCTTTTTTTACTGACCGGTATCGGGATCGCAACCCTCGGTGTTGCACCCACACCGCGCTCAGCCACTGAGCAGGAACCAGTCTCCACATGGGATCCGAACTCTCGGCGGGAGCGCCGCCACGCTCTTAAGTGGCGCACTCTCCAGTGCACCACCGGGCCGGCCCCCGCACCGCGCTCAGCCAGTGAGCGGGAACCAGTCTCCACATGGGATCCGAACCCTCGGCGGGAGCGCCGCCACGCTCCTAAGCGGCGCACTCTCCAGTGCACCACTGGGCCGGCCCTAAATACAATTTTTTAAAAAAGAAAAGATAGAGATGAGCTACCGCTTTCTAGCTATACTGTTTTTTTTGGGGGGGAGCTGTTTAGTTTGGTGGGGGGGGGGTTGTTAACTAGTTTACGAATGGCTTTGTGTCAGCAGGTACACTAAAGTTAGGGGAATTGATAAGCACCATAAAATGTCATGAAGTAGCAGGAGATATATGCAAACCATTTTGGGATTTCCTTTTTCCTTACTGTTGCAGTAGTCTCTCATTGTGTTTAGTCTTGATATTTATTCATTTTTGGTTTTGGGGGGGGAAGTTAGTGGGGGTAGGGACTTCTTGTTTGAAGCTCAGTGAACTCCCATGAAGCCACTTTTAGATGACCAGATACACTGTTTTAATTTTGCTGTATTTCTCATTTCCATGGGGTCCTAAGGTATGGAGCTGGGGACCGACCCCTCCTCCCATAACCAGGCAATGAGCATGCCAAAAACACCCCTTCCTTGTGACCACAGCCACCACAATAGCCATGACTGCTGCAAAAGCAGCTAGATGCCACAACCACCGTGCAGATGGCCCACCAGCCACTCAAGTTCATTGACACAAGGAGAGTCACCAGCAGAGACCAAAGAAAAGAAGAGGATGTCTCTCTCCACAAAACCCATTACAGTGTGCTAGAAGAAGCATCTACTCTACAGTAATAGTGGAAGACCTGAACACACCTCTCTCAGCATTGGACAGATCATCTAGGCAACAAATCAACAGAGTAACCATTTCTCTTTCAGAAGGAGAGAAGAAATCTAGGGTTATCAGAGGTGGGAAGGGGGAGAGAGGGGGATGGGGAAGGATTGGATAAGTGGCATAAAGAATAAGTATGAATTGTAATGATATATATGCTAATGATATTGATTTGATCAACATGTCAACATTGAATCACCCAAATATGTATAATCAATTATGATTCAATAAAAATAAATAATAAATAAATAAATTTGATGTATTTCTGTTGCTTGTAACAGAATAAAATAAATTGATTAATAGATGAATTTGCTGTAAACAGCAATATTGAACAGGCTGCTAGCTGTCAGCATCTCCAAGAATTCTAACTACAAAATATTGTTTGCAAAAAGAGATACTTCAAAGAGTATGTCCTGTAAAATGAGAGCATTTATCATTTTTTTAATAAAAATAATACATATTAATTGTAAATTTAGAAAAGGAGTAAAGTATAATGAAATCAAATTATTCATAATATTATTTCCCAGATACAAAATAATCACTATTAAATTCTCTTGACCTATTTTTAAAAAGTTAAACAAACTAATGTAAGCATTAGAGCTGAAATATAGCCTCACATTTACTGTTCAAATTGAGGTAAGGGCCATAATTTCTGAATGGGAAGTACAGTAATTTATTACAGCCAACATCAAAAACATTAAAGTATGGGCTGGCCCCATGGCTCACTCAGGAGAGTGTGGTGCTGATAGCGTCGAGGCTGCGGGTTCGGATCCTATATAGGGATGGCCGGTACGCTCACTGGCTGAGCGTGGTGTAGACAACACCATGCCAAGGGTTGCGATCCCCTTACCAGGTCAAAAAAAAAAAAAACCAACTTTAAAGTATTCATCCTTTTGAATGAGTGTCTTTATTAGTCTCTCAAGGACTACAGAGTTTCTGGTTTATGGTAATCCAAGAAACAAGTTCGTTACCTGTTCTTTGAGAGGAGTAGAGGTAATTTTGTTTTCTGTAAAGCAAGAGTTGATTAGGCATTTAGGTTAAGCTGAGATAGACTCTCTCCAGTAATAGATTATTATTATTTAAAAAAAATTTTTGGCAGCAGGACGGGGATCTGAACCCTTGACTTTGGTGTTATAGCACTGCACTCTAACCAACTGAGCTAACTGACCAGCCCCTCCAAGTAACAGATTATTTTTAAGAGAAACTGACCAAATATGAATGCATAAGGATCATCTGGCTAGTAAAATCAGTGTTTAGCTGCTTGATGGAAGTAATTTAATTTATAATTCTCCATCCCCAGTCAGGGTTGTGTGAGAACATTATGGAGATATTCAGTAAAATTTCAAGAAAATGGCACACGAGTAGCAAGCTTTCTGGAGAGTCTGAAAAGATTTAGAACCATGGCACATAAAACTGTAGAAACAGATTTTTTATAGCTAGGGACACGAAACAAAACAATCACAACAAAAACCAACGAACCAACCAAACAAATACCCTGTTAGTGTTGGTCATTTATTGATTAACAAGGAGAAGCAAAAAACTGATGAAAGAAGTGCTCTTAATTTGAGAGTAAAATGACCAAAGGTTGGGAGGACCACATTTTAAAGAACTGCCAGAGAAACGAAGGTAAATGGTAGGAAAGGGGGGTGGAAAGGTCCAAGGAGAGAAGGAGCTACAGATGGGAGGCAGCAGGAGTGGAAATCAAAGGAAACCAAAAATATCCAGATGAATCTACAAGTCTGCTGTCTACACGGGCCATGCTGTAAAATGAACACGGGCATTTTGGAATGCAGACCTGGAAGAACGTTAAGATTCTAAATTGATGAAAATTCTGTTTTTCAGCACTCTGGACTTCAGAAGGCAAAAAGCAAAACTGGTACACTTTAGGGAGATTTTTAAAAAAGGGTTGGGAAGTTGTGGTAAATGATCTCAAAATTCCCTTATAGTTCTAAAAAAAAAAAAAATTCCCTTATAGTTCTAAAACTGATTCTACTATTGTAGTGTTTGTAGAATTACTTCTTAGACCATATGCTCATAGTAGAATGGGGAGTCACTTCTGTTACATCAGTGAGAAAATATATCATGAAACCAAATAGCTATATGGGATTGAACAATTTGTAAGTATTGGAGTAAAGTGGTGGTTCTCAAACTGTGGATCCTCTTCTTAGCATAAAGTTTTTGAGATGAGTCAATGTTGTGTGGTGGCGCACTCGGGAGAATGCGGCGCTGGGAGCGCAGCGTCACTCCTGCCACGGGTTCGGATCCTATATAGGCATGGCCGGTGCGCTCACTGGCTGAGCGCAGTGCAGGCGACACCAAGCCAGGGGTTGCGATCCCCTTACCGGTCACAAAAAAAAGGACAAAAAAAAAAATGTTGTGTGTTGATACCCACAGTTTATCTATTTGCCTATTGATAGATATGGAATATTTTTGGATTTCGTGTGCTGTGTTAAAGCTGCTGTGAACATTTGTGTACAGCTCTTTGTTTGCACGTGTTTTCATTTATCTTGGGTAAATATCCAAGAGTGGAATTTCTGGGTTGTACAATAGGTTATTTGAACTCTAGAAGCAATTGCCAAACTGTTTTCCAAAGTGGTTGTGCCATTTCACATACCTATCAGCAATGCCTGAGAGTTCCAGTTGTGTTGCATCTTGGCCAACAACTAGAGTGATCAGGAGTTTACATTTTAGACATTCTAGTGGGGATATAGTAGTAACTCACGGTGGTTTTAATTTATATTTCTCTGATGAGTAGTGATTTAGAGCACCTTTCATTCTGTACTTGCTTTTTAAAAAATTGCAAAATACTAAACTCAAAAACCCTAGCCTGTACCCGTGGAATCATCGGATTCCAAAAGTTTTAAGATAACAACAGCACAGCCATTTTGCACTAGTATAAATCTCTAGAATTTACAATGCCCATAGCGTGGGTACTGTACACACAATTGCTGACAGATGGTAGTTTCAATAAACATTGGCTGAATTATGGTCTAATGAAATGCTTAAAGGTGACAGTCACTATAATTAAGGGCAGGAAGGGTTTTACAGAAGGTTATGTATCTGATTTAGCTTGAATATTTCAATATCTCTGATTTTATTAGGCAGTGAAGTGCCGAGGAGGAAAATCCTTTTTAAGATTATTTTTAATTAATAAAATGTCAAGAATAATGACAGAATCCTTTAAATTGGAAGACTGAAAAAGATTCCTGTGTAAAGCGGTTCTTTAAAAATACAGGACATGATCTCTCCAGGACTTAGTTTCTCTATTTACAAAATAGGACAATTAGTGAATCTGAGTCCTCTTTCAACTCTAATTAATACTCAATATTTTGAACTGCCCCATGACTGTTAGGTAGTTTTTTCATATGATTAGATTACTTAGAATTAATAGCACAATTCTAGAGGAAAAAGAATATCCCCATCAGAACTGCATTTTTTCTTTTCCTGCATTTTTTTCTCAAAGACAATTAAGTGGATTGAACATCTTGATTTTCTAGCTGTGATAGTTAAATACGCATGAATTCTTTTTTCCACAACATTTTATTATGAACATTTTCCAACATACAGAAAAGTTGTAAGAATGTTACAATGCATGCTATAGGCTCACCTCCTAGATGCTACAATTAACATTTTGTTGCACTTGTCTTATTTTGTTGTACTCGTCTTTATCATGTATCTATCCATCTATTTATTGCTTGATCCATCTCTTTTTTTTTTTTTTTTACATTTTTCAAAGTAAGTGACAGACATCAGTACTCTTCATCCTAAATTATAAAATCTGTTTTAAGGATAGACTCTCTGGGTATACGTATGCACTGCTGCATGTCTGTGCCTATTTTCTGGAAACAAGAGATGCTCTTGTATTTCCTAGAATAAATATCTCTAGATATCATCCTTAGGATGGTAGATCTAAATCAGTGTCAATTTTGACTCCCCCCATCCCCCCCACACCCCCCACCCTGGGGTACTATTTGGCAATGTCTGAAGGCATTTTTGGTTGTCATGACTGGGGTGTGCTACTAACATCTAGTGGGTAGAGGCCGGGGATGCTGCTAAATGTCCTAGGATGCACAGGACATCTCCCACAACAGATAATTAATTACCTAACCCAAAATTGCAGTAGTACTGAGGGTGAGAAATCCTGTTTTAGGAAATGGTAAATTTATCTCTGGAGTTACCTAGAAACAGATTGGAGTATGAAGTTCTTTTGAAATACTGTAGGAGAGGATCAGTAAAGCTAAGAGGATACAAAGGCTTGAAGAAAAGGTAATTTTCTGTTTGTTTTGATTTTTTTTTTTTTTTTAAGATGACCAGTAAGGGGATCTTAACCCTTGGCTTGGTGTTGTCAGCACCACGCTCAGCCAGTGAGCAAACCAGCCATCCCTATATAGGATCCGAACCCGTGGCCTTGGTGTTACCAGCACCACACTCTCCTGAGTGAGCCACGGGCCGGCCCTTGTTTTGATTTTTAAAATTTTTTAGCTACCCTTGTTCTGCTTGTGAAATTATTTTACTGAGATACTGGTGCTCATCATCTAATTTCTTCCATTTTTTATTTTTCTCATTTAGATCTTAAATAATCATGCATTTTCTTGCAAAGTGATCTGAAATCTGCAGATAACAAGGGACAAGCCAATGTTTTCAGGATGACAACTGCCTCACAAAAACACCCCATAAAGAATGAACAGATCATCTCAGGAGTTAGGGAGGGAAGGGACAAGTCACATAGGAACAGGAGTTTGAAAGAGACTTGAACTCATCTCGTTTTTCAGTTTGCACGTACTTTCCCTTAACTCCAGTGGCACCTCGGTTTAGGTCCTCTGAAGTTCTCATCTCCACTTTCTATGACGTGTATATACCTGAGAAATAAAAATAGATGGAAAGCAAAGGGTTGAAAGACAAAAGCAAAAATGTCAAATCATACCCGGCAAAAATTATTCATTCACGGTCATTATCCCTCGTGTCCCACTTACCGGATTGACTTTGCTACATTCATGGGAACTTTGTGCTTTTGTGTTTCTTTTTCCTTGAAATTATTTATTTACTAATTTTTTAAGTAAGTAAATTATTTGTTCAGTAAAAATTCACCAGACACAGGAGGGTACACACTACAGATGAGTCTTCATCCTCTCTCCATGCTCCCTGAGTGCCCCCAAACAACCAGTGTTGCCAGTTTTTGTGCATCATGCCACACCCATCATACGCCTATCCGAGCATGTACTCAGAGAGAGTCTCCCTGGGATTTTTTTTTTTTTTTTTTTTTTATGTAGATGGAAGCTTTCTGTACAAACTGTCCTGTATCATGCCTTTTTTAAAAATCAAAGTATAGTTTACATACAGTAAAGGGCACAAGTCTTATATATACAACTCAGTGAATTTTTATATAAGCATACACCTTGTGAAAGCACCTGCCCAAACAAGATGAGAATGTTATCAGCACCCCAGAGGTTCCATGATATCTAGAGAAGCCAGGAATCTTTCAAGAGGCTTCCTCCTCTGAAGCTTTGAAGTGGCCATAATTTTTTTCTAAGTATTGTTTTTTAAGTAACAAATTTCTATATATGCCTTTGTGCCTTTACCCCTTTGCCGAGCTTGTCACAGGTGAATTCCTGGGTGTTTAACACCACTTCTAATATGATTCTTAATTTTGTTATTTAAGTATAAATGGTAGGACTGAAATCCCACTATTTACTCTGGATTCTAGGTAATCTGGAAAATGCTGGAAAAGTTGAGAGAGGCAGAGTGGCTTGAAAAACATCATTCTTATTTTGGCTCTACCACTTAATGGCTTCGTAATTATGGGCAAGTTATTCAACTTCTCTGACACTCAGTTTCTTCATCTGTGTCAGGTGCTAACTTGGCAAGGCAGTTGGGAGAACTGCAGATAGCAAATATTCAGTGACTGGCACATGTTCACTGTGATCAGAAGAGACGGTTGTAGATCTAAGGGGTGGAAGATTGGAAAGAGAAAGTCTTCAGAACTACAGCAAAGAGGATTTTGCTTCAGTGTAACCAAATAGAGAATTGATTTTCCTGTGCAGAGTTTGAGATTTTCCTTCATCAATAAAGAAGTATGAATACGTTTTGGGAAAGTATTCATCTGTTTTTGATTGGGAAAATCTACCTGGAGCTGGTATGGTTGTGGTGCTCTAATTCAGTAGCAGTTTAGGGTCCATTCTGCCTAGAGAGTATATGATTCTCTGATCCTTCATATCAGCTTTTCCCTAAGGTGCCATAGTTTGGAGATGGTGGCATCAATATAAAAGATCAGGTGGCTGCTTCCACCATCTTGCAATGTGAGACCCCTGGGTCACTGTCACCACCAGATGGACTTTGGACTTCCCAGCCTCAGAAACTACTGAAGAAACATGGCGGCAGGAAGGGAGTGAATCGCCTGCGCCCCACACCAGCAGGATCCCAGAGGCCACCAGCAAGAAGAGGAACTCAGAAACCCTGATGGTTAGTCAGAATCTCTGGTGTCCTTGCTTGTGCCGGGGGTAGCTGCTACTACCCAGGTGGATTGCTCTGAAGGAATGCTGAGACCTTGAAGGGGATTCTCATAATACGTGCACTGAGGTTTGGAGGGCACGCCGTTTTGTGAAATTTACAAAATCCTCGCTGGGAAGAAGCCTCAGGGAGTGGCTGCCACTCGGCGCCCAGCCTCACAGCTGCTGCCCTCAGAGCCAGGCCAGGCTGCACAGCCCTGCCACCGGGACTCGGGGTCTGGAGACTGCGGGATCTGCTGGGGAGGGGGCTGTCGCCTCCCTGGCCCCAGGCGCCACTGGAACTGCGAGACGAAGAGAGACTGAGCAGGCTGTGGCGCGAACAGGAGCCAGGAGCGCCAGGGGCGGTGAGAGGCGGCCGGGGCGGCTCTGGCTGTGGAGGCTGCCACGGGAGCTCAACGCTGGAGGGCAACGTGGGAGCAGAGACTCACCGGAGGGAGCAGCGTGAACACCCTGCCATCTTCCCGGTAGTCAGTTTTGGACTTGCCTGACACTAGTGTCCAACTGAATAATCACTGAGGTA
>NW_007726718.1:58101-77970 GCF_000696425.1 Galeopterus variegatus
AATAAATAAATAAATAAATTCACACACACACAAAAAACGGGGGGGGGGGGAGAAGACTTAACAATACAACTCCTTGAAGTTGATATGATAAGCAAACAGAAAGGACATTGTTGGGTGGGAGAGGGGAGACGGAGGAGGGAGGAGGGTTTTGGTAATGGGCCACAATAATCAACCTCATTGTATATGAACAAAATAAAATTAAGAGAAAAAAATAATAAATAAATAAATAAAATAAAATAAAAGATCAGGCGGCCCATGTTGGCTTCAGTCTTACAGATCCAGACCCTGAACTTTGTCAGTGGCCGCAGCGTTGATTGTTTTCTGAGGGAGCGGACCCATCTTTAGAAGAGACAGAATGCCAACTTATTACTTTTTCAACCTGGGGAGATTCTGATTCAATTGCCAGAGGCTCATGGCTTTTAGCCAGAGTAACTATCTTCTAGTTGAGGGCATTTGGGGAGATGGCATTGTTATAAAAGAGAGTGGGAAAGGTGGAATCAGGAGAGATGGCGAATAATCTCCATGGCCAGTTCATCCCGGCTGTATGTGTTTCTTCTCAGCCAGTGTTGGGTAAACATGGCCCACTTCTGGGTTTGGGGGCATCTTTTCCTACTCTGGAGCCTAATTATGCTCTGGGTCGCCCTTTCTCCAAACAGGTGACATTTAATTGATTTAGTTTCCAGCTAATGTATCACAACCACATGTGTCTTTTTCTTTTCTGAGACTGTAACCAAGATTCAGAGACAGATCTTGATACGTGTGTGGGTGTATGTGTGTGGGTGTTGGTGTGTGTTGGCGGGGTGGGCAAGGACTGTCATTAAGAAAAAAATCTAAAATTAGATTTGAATGTGTGTATTTATTTAGAAGCAAATCTGATTTGAAGCAAGTATTTATTTAGAATGTCTACAGCCCCTCCGCCCCTACCCTACAGGAGGGAAAGTGTGCTGAAAAGCAAGTTGCAGCTGAAAGAGGCAGTGGTCTTAACTGATTGAAATGATACGATCTGACTTTGTGGATTTTACAGAAATGTCTGTCATGTGAACACATAGCTAGGGCTCTGTCTTAGTCCGTTTGTGTTGCTATAACAGAAATACCTGAGACTGGGTAATTTATAAAGGAAAGAGGTTTATTCGGCTTATGATTCTGGGACAGCTGCATCTGGCACGGGCCTCAGGCTGCTTCTACTCATGGCAGGCAGCTGGCAGGTACAAGCAGATCACATGGTGACAGGAAGCAAGAGATAGAGAGAGGAGGTGCCAGGGTCCTATAAACAACAAGCTCTGGCAGGAACTAATAGAGTGAGAACTCACTCATTAATCCCCTCCTCCCCCAGGGAGAGCATTAATCCATTCATGAGGGATCCACCCCCATGAACTCGATCAGTTTCCAACACTGCCACGTTGGAGATCAAATTTCCACATGAGTTTTGGAGGGGACAACACATCCAAACTCCATCAGGCCCCCTTCAAGCGCTTGCAGCGAGAGACCCTGAAGCTTCACAGTAATTCCACCTCTGCCAGGTTTGTGGCGGCCCATCTGTGACACAGATGTCAGAGTCCTCCTGCAGGGGGTCTCTTTCATTTCCATATGGATTTTGCTGGTTCTCTCTCAGAGGCTAGATGTCTTCTCAAGGCTCCTCACGTGAGTTTACAGAAGAAGCCAAACGTGTTCAATGAATAAATAATGGATATTTTATTTATTTATTTATTTGGCGGCTGGCCGGTATGGGGATCTGAACCTCTGACCTTGGTGTTATCACACTGCACTCTAACCAACGGAGCTAACCAGCCAGCCCCCAATAATGGATATTTTAAAACCATATTTTAGCCAGTACAATGACCATTTAATCTTTCCCTTTTTTTTTTCTATTTCTTTAAGATACCTGGTTGGAGTGTTGCAGGGAAGGAAGAGGGATGGAGATAAAGCCTTCCTAAAAGAGGCACTGCCTTTATGAAAATGTTTGTGGCTTTAAAGGGCTGCCCCAGGAGACATGCTATCTATAGCCAAGAAATCCTTAATTATCTCAGGCCAACGTTATGAATGAATTATCATCCAGAGGTAGGTAATACTGAAGGAAATTGACAAGCTGGATGCTCACTGTCTCTCCACAGAAGAGAGTCAAAAAGATTAGGGCTAGATATAAGAAAAAACAATTTCATTTTAGGAGAACACAGACTATTAAGGCAACTTTGGATCAATCTTTCTTGTAGCTATTAGTGGATCACCAAATTCTCATGTTTCTGGGGCAATTCGGACACAAGTTTATTTCATGTTAGGAGTCTAAGCAAAATCACTGTTCAAGATTCCTTTCAGTTGAAATGACATTCAGTACGGGTTTGCCTTCTTTACAGCAAATCCGATATTCTAAATTCAATTTACAAAAAAAAAAAAGAAAGAAAGGAAAGAAGAAAGGAAGGAAGATGGAAAAAATGTGCAGGGGTGGGGGCATGGGAAGTACATTATGAAAGGACTTTTTAATGTAATGAAGAACTCCTTACAAATTTAGTTTTCATAACAAGTTGTCTTCTAGTATGTTTAGACTAGGGGTCAGTAAACTACAGTCTGTGGACCAAATCTGGACTGCCATCTGTTTTTGTAAATAAAGTTTTATTGGAACACGGCCACACTGCCCATTTGTTGACATATTGTCTATGGCTGCTTTTGTGCAACAAAAGCAGAGCTGAAGAGTTGCCACAGAGACCATATGGCTTGCGAAACCTAAAACATTTGCTATCTGATCCTTTTTTAAAAAGCTGGCTGACTCTTGGTTTAGATTATGATTAGATTTACAAAAATTCAATTATGCACATAGTGTTTGATATGAGATACAGTTTGATTTTCTCATTTGCAAGGTCCATGCAGAATTTAATTTGGGGGTAAATTTTACAGGCTGAAGGCTAAATTTTCACATCAGTGAGAAGCCTAAATAAATAGTTTAGGCTCATAACATCTGTCCTTATCTAGTTATGACAGCCAAATGTAGTGCTGACTAAGCAATCTATACAAATTACTTGCATTTTATGTTGAATCAGATTTTATGGTCATGAAACAATGTTAGGACTCTGTGGTTGGCTTTAGGAAGTGCTCAGATGTTATTCTCACCAAAAATGAAATAAATAGTTTAGATTATGTCATTGTTGATATGGTAAACTGCTTTAAACCAGAAGATGATTTGATGCTAGATTATACTACCTGTTGCTGCATTTTCTATTTTACTAACACTACCTTTGATTTTTTGATGTCACTTTGTCAGCTTTTTAATCTGCATTCTAATATGTTCTCTGACATCGATCTGAATGGAATAGTCAAATTGCTTTTGAATTATTTGTATAAAAACTGAATTTTTGAAATTTTGGGATCTTCCAACAGTTTAAGATTTTTGAGTTTTGGTTTCTCCTTCCAGGTAGGCAAATGTATTTTGGATCTTATGTGCAATTCCTGGCAGGAGTTGATGTTCTTTGATAATGTTATGGGTTGAATTGTGTCCCTCTATCCCCACCAAAAAAAAAAAAAGAAGCTTGGAAGTCCTAATCCCCAGTACCTCAGAATGTGACTTTATTTGGAAATAGGGTTGTTGTAGATGTAATTAGATTGGTTAAGATGAGGAAGATGAATCATACTAGAGTAGTGTAGGCCCCTAATCCAATATGATTAGTGTCCTTATAAGAAGACAGCCATGCGAAGACAGGGACATTATTTTAGTCTGTTTTGTGTTGCTATGACAGAACTACCTGAGACTGGGTAATTTATAAGGAAAAGAGGTTTATTTGGCTTATGATTCTGGGACAGTTGCATCTGGCATGAGCCTCAGGCTGCTTCTACTCATGGCAGAAAGCGGCAGACAGCTGATGGGTACAAGTAGATCACATGGCGAGAGAGGAAGCAAGAGAGAGAGAGAGGAGGTGCCGGGGTCCTATAAACAACAAGCTCTCATGGGAACTAATAGAGCGAGAACTCACTCACTACCCCTCCTCCCCCAGGGAGAGCATTAATCCATTCATGAGGGATCGGCCCCCATGACTCAGTTTCCAACACTGCCATGTTGGAGATCAAATTTCCACATGAGTTTTGGAGGGGACAACACATCCAAACTCCATCAGACATGCAGGGAGAATGCAATGTGACCACAAGGGCAGAGAATTGAGTTAAGCAGCTGCAAACCAAGGAACACCAAAGATTGCTGGCAACCACCAGAGGCTAGAAAGAGACAAGGAAGGATTCACCAACTGTTCAGAGGGAGCATGACCCTACCAACACTTCGATTTTGGATTTCCACTCTCCAGAACCATGAGACAAAGTTTGGTTATTTTAAGCCACACAGTGTGTGGTACTTTGTTATGGCAGCCTCAGAAAACTAATACATAAAGATGAAATGTTATGAGATTGACTCTCAATTGCCTGCACTACATGGGAATACAAAAACATATAGGTAAAGCCCTTACATAATTCAAGTGTTTCATGTTTTCTACTGGTTAGAAATTCCCTTTCACTGAAATATTCTTTCTTTGTTTTGTTTTTGTTTTTTAAGTTTATTTATTTATTAATATTATTCTTTTACATTCCATGATGCTGTTGTGGAGCAGTTGGAGGGGATGGGGAGAGAAGAAGGGGGAAGGAAATAGGGTGGGTGAAGGAGGAAGGAGGAGAGGTGGGATTGAGGCCTGTGGCACCCCCCTCATTCCTGCAGGGGAGACCACGGGGCTTCCAGCGGTGTCTTGGTCATTTCTGGGCTGGGTGCAGATGTCAGGGGGGTATGGCTGAAGCCCTTGCCCCCCAACTGCCTCAGCTCAAGAGCCTGGGGCCCTTCGTGTGGTGGCTCAGTGGTTGTCATTGGGCTGGTTGTGGGTGTTGGGGAGGTGTGGCTAAGGCCCTCGGCCCCCCCCTCCACCCTAGCTCAGGAGAGTCCAGGGTGCTTCCTGCAGTGGCTTGGTGGTCATTGCTGGGCTGGTTGCAGGTGTCTGGGGGCATGGCCGAGGTTTCCTGCAGTGGCTCAGTGGTTGTTGCTGGGCTGGTTGTGGGCCCCCCACTGCCCTGGCTCAGGAGAGCCCAGGGTACCTCCTGTGGCAGCTTGGTGGTTGTTGCTGAGCTGGTTGCAGGTGTTGGGGGGGCATGGCCGAGGCCCTCAGGCCCCTCACTGAGATATTCTAACAGTTGCTTGTTGAGTTTTCCTGCCCTTTCTCCTTCCTTGCCCTCTCAGAGAAAGGGATACCACCCAGCTACAAGGCTGTGATGCAAGGAGAATGGCAAAAGCTGTGACTGGGATGACCCACCCTCAGCAGTCCCAGATGTGTGGGGAATTTCCATAACTCTCTAGGGTGGCCAGGTGTCAGCTTGGAAGCCCACAGTGAGGCCTGGTTGCCATCTTAGAGAAGTATTAGAGTAGAAAGGTGCTCCATCTTTTTGTTCCTGATAAAGAGCTACAGCCCTGACAGGAGCAGGAGGCTGTCTCCACCTCAACATGTGAGTGCACAAAAAGCTGGGCTGCAGAACAGTGTCACCTGGAGCCAAACCACCAACAGATTTTTCATTTCTGGTTCAATCAGGATTTTAACCTAGAGTTAATGTAACTCGCTTTAATGGCTCCATCCATAGGAAAATTTTTCCTTCCCCCACCTAGCTAAGATACAGAGTGCTAATCTTATCTGCTTGATTAAAAAAAAAAATTAGCTGACTCTCAAGTATTCCATACTTGGTTAGCCTGACAAATCAGGTAAAGAAATCAATGAGATTCTTGGGTACAATATAATGCTTCATTTGAGTGACCTTCTTTATAATGAATAATAGTAACTGCAGAGACTTATGGAGCCAATGATTTATAGTTGTCAGCTCAGCAAAATCAAATTACAACATTAGCACTATTTCCTGATGAATAATTTATTTTACTTATTGAAGAATATTTAACGTCTCTACAAGTGGTAATGTGAAAAAACCCACATCTTACATTGGTATGGTGTGAGGTAGGGAATCAAGGTTAATATTTTTCTATAGGGAATCCAGTTGCTCCATCATCATTTATTGACAGGACTCTTTTTCTTCCTTGGATTGCCTTTGTGCCTTAGTTGAAAATCATGTGACCACATGTGTCTTACAACATACAGTTGTATAACACTTTGTAGTTTTCCAAGCTCTTTAACATTCATTCATATAACAACTTGGTGAGGCAGGCAGGACAGGTATTATTAGTCACATTTCACAGATTTGAAAACAGGTTTAGAGAGGTAAAGTAGATTTAAGTAGCAGGCAGTATAAGAAATGGTCTCCCAAGAACCATCCAGTCCTCACTGCTGTATATCCTGCTTCCCATCTTGTGGTCATAGTGTATGGCTTTCATTTCAACCTGCAGTTACCTGCTGAACATCTGAAATTCTTTGCAATAGCTGGAATTCAACATGTCCAAATGGAGCTCACCTCTGGCTGTTTCTCCCTTCCCCTTACCAAATCAGCATTTCTTCAGTCACTGAGGCTCAAATTACCTTCTTTTTTCTTTCCCTCATCTTCTGTAACCAATCAGATATTCATTAGCGGACTGCTCGCCAGTTTTCCTCTATGCTGTTGCTCACAGCTGACCCTTCCACTGGGACTTGCCCCACTGCCACACCCCACTGCAGGCTCCACACTTCGGGTCTGAATCATGGCAGAACTCTTCTTTTCTATAGACCTGTGGTTCTCCATCCTGGCTGCACATTGAGATTAGTGGGGAGCTTTCTCTCTCTCTCTCCCTCTCCATCCCCTTTTCTCCTTCTCTCTTCCTCCTCTCCTTCTCCCCTCCCCTTCCTTCCTTCTTATTTTTTTCCTTCATTGAGATATAATTCACATAGAATGAAATTCACCCTTTTAAAGTATACCACTGAGTGGTTTTTGGTGTATTCACGAAGTTATTCAATCATCACCAGTATCAAATTCCAGGATATTTTCATCACCCCCAAAAGAAAGCCCATACCCATTAGCAGTCATTCACCTAAGTAGATTTGAAAAAGTATTAGTGCTTGGGCACCACTCCCAGAGATTTTGATTTAATTCGTCTGGGGTGGGGCTGGGGCATCAGTATTTTTTAAAGCTCCCTGGGTGATTCAAATATGCATCGAGGCTGGAGAATGACTGTGTCTGGGCCCCTCCCACAGCAGAACATTCTCTGCATGGCTGCAGGTGCAGCTTCCTAGCACATTGCTTTTACCGAGTCATCCCCAGCCCCAAAACCTTCAGTGGTAGTCTGTTTGCTCAGAGAAAAATTCATCCTGGCATAATCCATCCTGGGACTGGTTCCCCATTTCATACTTGTCTGTCTAGTCATCCTTTTTCCCCTTCTATGGCTGCCCTGCCTCAGCCAAACTGGTTAGGCTCTCATTTCTTAAATTCCAAAACGTGACAAGTCACATTCCAGCCTGAGCTCCCACCAGAGATTCTGTGGCTTGGCTGAGGTGGGGGAGCTCCTAAAATCAGGGTGCTCTTTGTGGAAAGACAAGAAATATTGAGATGTTTAATTACCTCACAGCAACCTGGAATGATCACACTAACCAAAAATCTGACTATATTCTAAGTAATTTTTTTTTTTTAAAAAGTCACAGCCAGGAGCAAATGTGTCCCTGAAAAAAGACAACTGTTTTCTCTTAATATCTGATTTACACATTCTTCTATTTTGTTGACTTCCAGCAGATAAGCAGTAGCAAGCAAACAAAGGGGGAACAACTCACAAGAAATTCTATCCGTTACCAACTTGCTCTTCATGAGAGAGAGAGAGACAGGGAGAGAGAGAGAGAGAGAAGGAGAGAGAACTATCCGGCTGGGTAGTCTTTGTTCAAAGTTACCTTGGGTGGTTCTCAGGGATGTGGAGGGCATGTCATGTCTCCCCAGTTGTGAGTCCTTCAGAGGCAGGGCTGTGCTCTTCTGTTCTCTGTGTCATCTACCTCTGACGCCACTGTTGCCTGCTCTTGCTCCCCAAGGACATGGCCCAGACTCTGGACTCACACAGGCCTTACCTCCTAAATTGTTGAATCCTAGACAGGATAGCTTCCAGGCCTCATTTTCCTCATCTAAAAAATGGTGAAAACAATGTCTATTTCAGCTTAAATTGGAGGACATTTTTGGGAGACCATTCTCCATGATCTCTTGCATATCTGCAGGTCTGTGAGCAGGGGCACTTCTCACAAAAATAGAGAGCTTTGGTTCCAGACTACCTTTTCAAGAATGTTTGTATAGCAAACAGCCCTGGAACATAGAGAAAGTGTCTCCCTCCAGAACAGAGGGAAGATTTGTTTGCCATTCTATATATAACAATGCCTCCTTCTGGGGTAAAGACCAAGCAGATATACTGCCTGTCATAAGAGATTTGGGTTCCTTAAGCTTGGGGTTCATCTCCTGCAATGCAACCCACTGTGTGTGCAGGTTTCACCTGGCCTTCACTGCATCACCTTTTGGGAATTGGAGCTTGGGAAACCAAGATAAACAATGATGTTCTAGCTACTGCTATTGTTGTGAGTAATAAACTATCTTTTGTCTCTGACTCAGGAACCTTGTATCTTCTACCAGCATCCATGAAACTGAGCAAGGCTAACCTGTCAGCTTGCAAGTAGGGTAAAATCTCAGTCCCTCACAGGTTTTGAGAAATACGTGTAAATCACTTAATGCAGTTTTTGACATGTACACAGTAGGTTCTCAACAAATGTATGATGTACTAAATGTACAATGTAACAAATGTACAAATGTACAGTGTAAATAAATGTACAACGGTGACTGATGATGAAATGGCAGAAAGATGCCATCAGCTGGTAATCTTTTTATTTCACCCCTTCACAGAATAAAACACGAGAAGCCCAGGAGTGGCTGGTGAAGGGAAAATAAACAGGGACAGCTACGCCAATGAGCTCCAGCCCACTGGGAGGAGGGAACACTTTTACCAAAAGCCAGAAACTCAGTTTCTCAGGCCCCAGGCAATAGCGTCTCCCTCGGATCTTGTTTGCTTTCTGACTTCCAGGACTTGAGGAGGAAATAAGGGAATGCGTGGGGGACAAGGGCATCATGCAAGAGGGGTTTTGAGAAGCTGAACCTCTTAGGGAGGATACTTGGGAAGGTTGGGGCAGGCCCCAGGCTCCAAAGTCTACTGCACCTAGGCTGAGGCTACACTGGACCAGCCAGCTTGGCTAGTCCCCAGTAGGGAAATCACCCCACAGCTTCCACCAGGCTCCTTCCCATTTAATGGAATCAGTCCTGCCCATGGCTCACAGAAGATCACAGGGCAGGTATAGTCCCCAGAACGCAGGAGGAGTTTCCTGTGAGCACATGATGAATCAGGCATGCCAAGCAGGGCCAGGAATCTGCTCTCCCAGCCCCCACTCTACACCACTCTGCACTTTTTCTTTGTTTTTGCAGATTTATATTAGAAAGAAATGTGTGTGTGCCAGCATAAAGAGCTGCCTCTTCATGGCCCCATCTGTCCTCCTGAGGAGTGCTGCCTTCATTTCCCCTTTCAGAATCTTCTAGTGTTGTGGGCTCGCAGTGCGCGCTGGGAGCCCTGGGGTTAGGAGTCTCTACATACGTTCCAGTCTCACTTCTGCCCTCACCTGCTAGTGGCCAATCACGGAACCTCTGTGTGCCTGAGTTTCCTCGTTACACAGCAGGGACTACTGCCATCTGCTCTGCTCGAGCCATGCACGGGACATGGAATCGTCAACTACTGAATGCAGAAGATGGTCCGAAACACAGATCAGGTATTGATTCTGTGGTTTCTTGTCTGGGTTTCCCCGTTTTTTGACTTCCTCAAAGCCTCTGATCGGCTGTCTCTCCTAACCTCCTAGTTCCTAGTTTTGTTTACTTCCTGTTCTGCAGAGACTTTAGGCAACCCACAGAGGTTTTGGAAAATACCTCCCCCAGATTCTCAAAAATTCTCTAATTAGGCTCTTTTTTTTTTTCTGCCAAAAGAGACAGACATAAAGTGCAGATTTTCCACTGAAAGGGGAAGTGGTGCCTGAGCTTCCCACCCAGACCTAGATGATTCTTCTCTGCCCTTCTCCGGAAGCTTGGAATGGGTGGTGCTGGGGGGAAGACAGCAGGAGTGATGTGGAGGCAGGCTCCTCAGCCCAAGTCCCTCCAGTGGCCTGCCATCCTGTTTGGATTAAAAGCCAAAGTCCCTACTGTGACCTCCGAGGCCCTACACAGTAATATCCCTGTCACCTCTCTACCCTCATCTGCTCTTGTTGGAGTGAACAGGACTGAAGCCATGTTGGGACCTCGAACCACATGGAGTCTAAAAGATTTTAAAAGGATGGTTTTGGGGGATTTTTTTTTTTTTGGCATGCATTTCTCTGAGTTCCCTCTTTTCCCATGGTTATTTGATACTTTGAGCCTTGGTTATGGGGCAAGATGACATTATTTACATGAATGTAAAGTTGTTTCCCAGTCAGCCTGGAGCTGCAGACTTGCACGTACTAGCCAGACCCTGAGATAACAGCAAAGATGGGAGCAGAAACCAGATGGAGTCTTGGTGAGGTTTTGCACCTGAGACCTTGCACGAAGCCTTTGCTGCTTGCGTGCCCCTCCCTCCTGCTTTTTATTTCCCACATTCTGTCCCTCATCCCCCTCTTTTAAAACCCCTCAGTAAATGTGAGTCTTTGAGATGGCTTTAGTTTGGCCATTCTCCAAGTTTACTAGCGAGATGGATTAGCCCAACATCTCCCCTCTCAGATCACTGGTATTCCTGAATAAAAGCTGACTTCCGTTTTCACCAACATTTCACTTTGGATTGGTTTTCTTTTGTCTGGGGGCAGGCAGCTGGATCTGTGAGTTCAATATCAATTTTGAGGAGCCTCAGCCAGAGTGTGCCCTGTAACACTCTTTCCTCCTTGTTCATCCTGTTCCCACTATACTGGCTCCAAGCTGCTCCTCAAACAGGCCAGGCCTGCATCCCACACCAGGCCTTTGCATGGGCTGTTTCTTTTGCTGGGAGTGCTCTCCTCCCCTAACCACATGGTTTGATCCTTCATCTCTCAGGTCTTTGCTCAAATATCACCTCCTCAGGGAAGACTTCTCTGACCATCCTATTTAAAATTTCGACCTCATCTCTCTCCCCCCGATGCTCCCTCTCCCCCTTCCCTGGTTTATTTTTCTCTATAGCATTTTCCACCATCTTCCATGCTAAATATTGTATGTATTTGTTTATTATGTCTTTTTCCCACTAGAGTGCAATTTCCACAAGAGCATGGGTTTTCTGTCTATTTTGTTTATTGCTACACCCTCAGAGCTTAGAACAGCTCCTAGAACCTAGTAGGTGCTTAATAAATATTTGTTGAATAAATGAATTGGTAAAAGAGTGAATAGTTCTTGAATGCACAAAAGCCAAGAGTTGGAACCAACCTAAATGTGCTTCCATGAATGAATGGATAAAAAAAATGTGGTATATATACACAATGGAATACTACTGCTTGGTCATAAAAAAGAATGAAAGTCTGCCATTCACAGCAACATGGATGAGCTTGGAGAAAATTATATTAAGTGAAGTAAGCCAGGCACAGAAAGAAAGAAACACCACATGTTCTCACTCATATGTGGAAGCTAAAAAGCTGATCTCATAGAAGTAAAGAATAGAATAGCAGTTACTAGAGACTGGTGGGGGGAGGGAGAAGAGGGGATGGGGAGAAGGTGGTCAGTGGATACAAAACAGAGAGGTAGGAAGAATGGGATGTAGGGTTCTATAGTAATATAGGGAGACTGCGGTTAACAACAAAGTGCTGTGTATCTTTGAACAGCTAGTCGAGATGATGTTGAATGTTCCTAACACAAAGAAGTGACAAATGTTTGAGGTGATGGATATACTAAGCACCTGATATGATCATTGTACACAGTATGAATGTAGCTAAATATCATATTGTACTCCATAAACATATACAATTATCATGGGTCAATTAAGAAAAATAAATTTAAAAACAGAAAAAACAGAGAAATAGAGTAGAATAGTGGTTACCAGAAGCAGAAGAAGGGAGGGGGAAAGGTTGGTAGACCGGTACAAAGTTACAAAGTGACAGGTAGATAGGAAGAATAAGTTCTGGTGCCCTACAGTGACAATACTAATAATACTGTATTGTATATTTCAAGATAGCCAGAAAAGAGGATCTTGAACGTTATAACCACAAAGCAATGATAACTGTTTAGGTGATAGATATACTATTCTGATTAGATCATTATACAATATATGCATGTATTGAAACAACAAACTGTACCCCATAAACATGTACAATGAAAAAAATAAATTTAAAAAAATAGAGAGTGAATAGTGTCTTTCCATTTCCTCAACTATGGGATCCATGTGAATGACTGCATGCCTATACGTGAATGTGATGGAGAGCCCCAGGGGAAAGGTTAAATTTAATCTTAAATTACTGGAGAGAGGGAAAACAGAGCCTCCAGCAATCCATCAAGTACCCAAAGCAGTTTAGACGAATAGAAGGAATCATAGGACAGTGGGCTAGAGACCAGGATGAAAATCAATCTTTACCATTAACTGTTTGTGCAAATTATGCAAGTTATTTTACCTCTCTGGGCTCCCATTATATCATATGTGAAATGGGGATGCTGGAATTAAGTTTGCCAAGCACTTTGACTGAATAGTTAAGTTTTTGATTTTGCACACTTAGGTAAATGAAAAAGCACTTTGAACTCATTTTTAGATAATTGGCACAAAGAGAAAATGGCTTTGCCAGTCACAATGTGGCACAGTTCAAACTGAGCAAAGGAGCACAAAAGTCAGCACTTTCATGTTCATACAAACCTGCCACAAACAATTTTCATTTAGTTTAAAGTGATAAATCTGGGTAATTATGTGATGATTATTCATAAAACCGTTAATCAAACTCACATTTTGTAGCATCTCGTACATAACTCTGCAATTGGAATATTTTAGGAAAATACGTTATTTGAAGTTCTAAATATCACTACACTGTAACTATTTATCAGCAAAAATGGAAAAATGTATCTTGGCTAGTTCTGTTCAGTCAATTATCATAATGGAAGGCGTTAGATAGTATCCAAGAAATACAATTATAAATAATACAATGTATACCTGCTTCCAACGTGTATTTCCTGATAAACATTCAATGTAAATAAAATATAAATTGGATCTAGAATGGATATAAAAACCCTTTTAAAAGTGAACATTTATCAGCAACAGATACAAGACCCTCCAAAAAATCCTTTCTCCGTTTTCTTTATTTTGTTAAATTCATACATAAGCAACTTCTTGAGGGTATTTCATGCTTTTATTAGCCAGTGCCTCATTCAGACAATTTCCACCTGGTGTGAAGAAAACCAAAATGAAGATGGCAAAATTCGGAGGGGATTTAAGAAGTTGGATGTGTTCCAAATAGCAGAACGTGATGCCTAATGCTAGTATGTTTGGAAGAATCCACAGAATGACTTTTAGACACTAAGCTTTGCTTATGCTCAGCTTCATTAAATGAAATTAATTCTTATATGGACTGGGGAAGACCTTTCAAAAGAAGATTCCCTTTTCAATAGCTTGAAAGCATTCATTTGCATCACTTGTATTATCCATATTCTCTTTCAGTTCAGCAATTTCCAGCTCACTTTAGCAAGTCATTTCATCCTTGAGTGAAAGCACATTTCCAGATATATTGGGCCCTTTTGATTCCTGTTGGCTCAGAGGCCTTCTTTGAAGATCACAGCCAGTGAAAACATTTTTCTGTGGATGACAACAATTGAGAGAATGATGGGTAACTCTTAGAGCCGGTGAAATAAGCAATTCAGTTCCAACTGGGGTGGTTCACTCACAGATTTGCAGATGGGCTGGCAGTCAAGATTAAAGAAGTGTATTGAGAACTGAAAAAAAAATGAAAGCTTAGTTTCATTCTCCTGTTGATGGACATTTAGGTTGTTCACAGTTTTTCAATAATGTTGCAGCGATACCTGTGTATGTTTCCCTGAGCTTATGTACAAAATTTTCTCTAGAAAAAAAAAAAAAAGATTTTCTCTAGAATATATTCCATAAGTAGAATTGCTGAGTCAAACGGTATATACACCTTCAATATTACTAGATATTATCACATTGCTGTCGAAAGTGCCTGTACCAATTTACTCTCGCATCAGCAGGGCACAGGAGTTTCTATTATTCTACATCTTCATCAAAACTCTGTATTGTCTGAATTTTTAATTTTTTTTCATCCAATGGGGTAAAATTGTACTTGATTACTGTTTTAACTCATATTTCTTTGATGAATAGTCACATAAAGCATCTTTTCATATATTTGTTGGCTTTTCAAGCTTCCTCTTCTGTAAGTTACCAATTCATATTCTGTTGGCTTGTTTTTTTCCCTACTGATCTTAAAAAATATTCTTTGTAAGTTTTATGTGTTGCAAATAGCATCTCCTAGTCCATGGATTTTCTTTTCACTTTACTTTTTGGTGCATTTTATAGTCCAGAAGTATATCATTTTAGTATAATTTAATTTATTGATCTTTTTCTTTAGAGTTTGTGCTTCTTGTATTTTAGGAAATCCTTCCCTGTACCGTGGTAATGAATATATTTTTCTAAAGTTGGTTCAAAAATTTGTAAAGCTTTATTTTTCATAACTAAAATTTATTTTTAGTTGATACGTGTGTTAGTTCTCTACTGCTGTGTAACAAATGAACACAAATTTAGCATTTTAGGACAGCATACATTTATCAGCTCACTTTTCCATAGGTCAAAAGTCTGGTCTAACATAGCCAAATTCTCCACTGAGGAAGTCACAAGGTTGAAATTGAGTTGTTGGCTGTCTGTGCTCATTTGGAACTGGAAGTCCTCTTCCAAGCTAATGTGACTGTAGTAAAATTTAGTTCCTTCAACTGTCAGACTAAAGTCCCATTTCCTTGCCAGCTGTTAGCCAGAGGCTGCTCTTAGTCCCCAGAGGCCATCCACATTCCTTGCCACGTGGCCCCCTCCATCTTTAAAGCCAGCAACAAAGAACCTGCCTTATGTCAAATCCCTCTCATGCTTCAGATCTCTCTGACTGAATCTGTTCTCCAGAAAGAGTCCAATCCCTTTCAAGGACTCACCTGATTTGGTCAGGCCCACCCAGGATAATCTTAAAGTCAACTGATTTGGAATCTTAATCAAATCTGCAAAACTTCATAGCACCACCTAAATTAGTGTTTGAATCACTGGGACAAGGTATAATGTATACCACAGGCCTGGAATCTTGGGGACCATCTTAGAATTCTGCCTACTACAATAGTGTAAGGTAGGAATGTGCATTTTTTCTACAAAGATCACTATATTATTTTCATTTTGGAAAATGTAAAACATATACAATATAGAAACAATAGTTTCATGAACCTCCACATTTCCAGCATCCATCTTCTGTCATTCCACATGGCCAGTCTATGTCCCAACTCTCTTCTCCCCACCCGCTAAGTTATTTTGCAGCACATTCAAGGCATTCTAGTTCATCCATAAATGCTTCCATATGTATCTTTAAAGACAGGCCTTCTTTTCTTTACTTTCTACCTGGAATTAGCCAAACTCAAGGTTAAGGGCGCAGTCCTCCAGACTGCCACATCTGCCCAAGATTTCTGACACCAGCTACAAGTTTGAAGGGAGGAGGGGCAAAACCACCTTCAATTTTTTAAAAATAATTAATTGATTAATATTTTTTATTGGTTATGAATATTCATGGGGTACAAAGCAAATTGTCACCACTTATGCCTAAGATGTGATGGCCAGATCCATCCAGGCAGCATGTCCATTACCACAAAGTGTGATTATACCCCATGTCCCCCACCCAATTGTCCCCTCAATTGTCCCTGACCTCCCTCCCCATCCCCCTTTCCCCACTCCACTTTGTGTCCCTAGGTCTGTTCTCTTCCTCTGCAAGTCCAATGCACTACTGTGGTCTTTCTTTCCTTTTTTCTTTATCTCTTAGCTCCCACTTATGAGAGAGTACATACGGTATTTATCCCTCTGTGCTTTGCTTATTTCGCTCAACATAAGTTTTTCTAAGCTCATCCATGTTGTTGCAAATGGGAGAATTTCATTCTTTTTTATGGCAGAGTAGTATTTCTTCCACCTTCAATTTTGATAATTTGCTGGGAAGACTCATAGAATTCACTGAAACCTAATATACTTACAGTCATGTTTATTACAGGCAAAGGAGGCAAATTAGAAGAGACACATGGGACAGAGTCTTGGAATGGGAGGATTCCAAATGTAAAGTTTCTATGTCCTGTGGGATGTGTTACCCTCCCAGCATTGATACAGGGCAGTACATGTGGAATATTGCCAACTCAGGAAGCTCATACGAGCTTTGGCGTCCAGAGTTTTTACTGGGGTTTCATTGTGTAGGCATGATTGATGGAATCATTGCACATATGGTTGAACTCAATCTCCAGCCTCCCTCTGTTTCCATAGGTCAGGCTGATATCATGTGGTTCACAGCTCCAACCTTTTAATTACATGGTTGGGCTTCTGGCCTGGCCAGCCCCCATTCTGAGCCACCTGTTAACTTAAACTATCAAGTGGGTTGTGAGAGGCCCACCATGAATAACAAAGACACTCCTACCACTTGGGAAATTTCAAGGGCTTAGAGGTTACCTCACAGAAACTGGGGACAAAGGCCAGTCAAATTCTTTTTCTTTCTCCTTCCTTCCTTCCTCTCTCTCTCTGTCTCCTTCTTTCTTTCGTTCTTCCTACATAACCACAATACTGTTATCATGCCTAAAAGATTTTAAAAATTCCTTATTTTCTCAAATATCCAATAAATGTTCTAATTTTTCCCATTGTCTCATTTTAAAAAAAATGAATGATTTCTACAAATCAGTATCCTGACAAACTTCACACATTGCACTTGGTTGATATGTATCTTAATTTTCTTTTAGTTTATAGGTTCCATTTTCCTCTTTTTTTCCCTTACAATTTATTTATAGAAGAAAATGAGTCATTTGTTCTATAGAATGTACCATATTCTGGATTTCTCATAAATTACATAACTATAAAATTCACCCAGATACAGTTTACACTTATATTTGAATGAACATGGACAGTTCAAACACACCTTGTGGTACAAATTTCACAGGCACAAGTCTAAAGACTCCTGTGAAGCTTTTTTTTTTTTTTAGAATCACAAAATCAAAATATTTATTTCGTTCTTTTGCACATGACATTGTTAAAACATTCCTACTACAGCAATACTGCTCTCTGGGAGCTTGCAATCTCAAACAGTCAACGTTAATTGTAGACCCAGTGATTAAAGCATTATATCAAATGCAGACTTTGTATTTTTAAATGTATCTTTTGAAGAAGCAGTTGCAGAGGGTAGGATCAAAATTAAATGACATGAAATCTACCCCCTGCCCGTCCCCTGCCCCCAGCTCCTTATAAGGAACCCCTTGTGACTAGAACCCAAGACCAGTACCCATAGCCTGAAAGGGAATTCCGGATGACCCTACCATAGAAGTAGTGAAGAAACCTTCATTTTCAGTCCCCTAGTGGACACAGTAAAGATTCCCTGTTCGTGGGCAGTGAGGGTGGTGAGCATTCTGCCACCATAGACTGGAGACAGAACCTAAGGTTCTGTAATTCTGGGGAGGGTACTGGGTAACCTTTTACCCAGCCTTATAGAAATTCCAGTGGGGCAATTGCTTCTCGAAGCATGCTTAAGGTGTGTAACAGATTTATTAATACCAACTTTTGGTTGGTATTTATATCCACAGCATAGCAATGTCCACTGAATCAGGAGAGCTAGAGAGATTTAGTAAACTAGACACATGGGATAGAAGGCTGAAAGGGAGGGAAAAGGAGGGCAGAGTAAGGGGCCAAAAAATGAAGATACAGTCTTCTAATGGACGTGAACAGGGAAGGAGGAAAAGGAGAAGTTTGGATCCAGAGGAACAAAGAAGTCAGCCGTTAAATTCCAATGAACAGGGACACAGAAATGAAAGTTAGTGAGATCACTATATTATCACAATCCTAGAGCTCAAGAAAGATGGAATTTAAGCTTTAATTTTTTTCTCCTTCACTGGCTTTATCCTTTGGCAATCTAGTCTAAGAATCTCTGAAATTCAGGTTCTTCAGGAGATTATTTCTACCCTGAATACCTGAAGACCTATCCCAAACAGTTTCTTTTTTGTGGGTTTCAAATTCATAGCACTCTGTCTTAACTGGCCTTGATTTTTCTGACTTTACTGATAAAGTTCTGTTTCTGGAAAGGTATTTTATAGCAGCTCATGCTGAGACTTCTAGAGAGCACCAGAGTCACTACTAAACATTGATTCTTATTTATTTCTCATGGTTTTATTATTCCTTGGCTTCTGAGACAACAACAGGCTATTTATGCCTTAATGTTGGACTCTGTCAGTACCTGTCATTCACTTTGTTCATGCGAAGGGGGATGAGAGAAAAGCACCTAGCTCTGTAGGATCTTGGATTTTCACCTCAATTCAGTAAGCTTATAACCCTCTCTAGGTTCAAAGCCACAGAAGTACACATTCCTCACTCTCCAGTAGTTAACTGGCACCCACAGAGAAAGTATGAACTTGCAAACCACAACATAGGCCAGTAGGATAGCTGTACATTTTGTCTCCTCTGCCCTGAGGCACAATTGGATTTAGCACCAAGGAAGGCAGGATTTAACAGACCAGCACAGGGAGAATCACTTTACAGAGGTAGTTTTGACTGGGAACAAGACTGCAGTGTAGAATAACAACTGAACAGAATAAAAACCCAATGTTATTCTTCATTGAGAAAAGAGGTTTCGGCCACTTGCGATTTAATTAAGCCCCCAAGAGTAACAAAGATGGTCGTGTGAAAGATGACGATCTGCCTGGTTTGGGCATGGATGCTGAGGGCTGAGGAGATATGACCATCAGAAGACCACACTCTAAGTCTCTCCAAAGAGAAAGCTGGGCTTTTGCCCTTCTGGCCCATGACTGGCTGTATACTTCAGATCTAAGGCCTCTCTCAACCTTTAAATTACTTCCAAGAAACCACAGATTTTTAAAAATAAGGACTAGTGGTTTCATACATGCTGATAAAAGTACTTTGGCTATATAGCCCATTTTGCATGTGTGCTTGGGTACACATACACACAACTGGAGCTGAATAAATGAGGAATGATTAAGTATTGACCTGCAGCATTCACTAGGTGAGTTAAGCCCAGATATACCACCTGCCAATCAGCACTTCAAATTCCCATGCTCAATACCAGGTGGCCCACCCCACCATGTGATCCTTCTTTAGCTTTAAGGAGAGATTCTCAAAGTGTGGTCTCCTGTCGATCAGCAGGAGAATCATCTGGGAACTTAGAATTGCCAGTTTGGGGCTCTTGAGTTGAGGTCCAGCAACTAGTGTTTTTCATGCATCAGAATCACTGCTTTCATGAATCGGAATCATCACATGTTTTAGCATGCATCAGAATCACTCCAGCATGCTAAAGTTTGAAAATCAGTGGTTTAGAAGGCAGACCCATGAAACAATAATGGGAAAAAATAATTCAAACTCTTTGGTTTCATTCAGCTGGGACAAACCAAGATACCAAGTCAAAGTAAAATGCCAAGGGTTTTATTTTAAAACATCTATTTCTATTTTCTCAAATTGATTGTCTTTTTTTTTTTTGATTGCTAAGTTCACTCTAATCAAAATGTTAAGTGGTGGGGCCGGCCCGGTGGCGCACTGGATAGTGTGCTGCTTGGGAAGCGCGGCAGCGCTCCCGCCCGAGGGTTCGGATCCCACATACAGACCGGTTCCCGCTCACTGGCTGAGCGAGGCGCGGGAGCAACACCGAGGGTTGCAATCCCGTTGCCGGTCCCCGGTCCGGTACGGGGGCAACACTGAGGGTTGCGATCCGTTGCCGGACACGGAAAAAAGACCAAAAAAAAAAAAAAAAAAAAAAA
>NW_007726718.1:78012-97271 GCF_000696425.1 Galeopterus variegatus
CACTGGATAGTGTGCTGCTTGGGAAGCGCGGCAGCGCTCCCGCCCGAGGGTTCGGATCCCACATACAGACCGGTTCCCGCTCACTGGCTGAGCGAGGCGCGGGAGCAACACCGAGGGTTGCAATCCCGTTGCCGGTCCCCGGTCCGGTACGGGGGCAACACTGAGGGTTGCGATCCGTTGCCGGACACGGAAAAAAGACAAAAGACAAAAAAAAAAAAAAAATGTTAAGTGGAAACACAAGTTGATGAGCCAGCCACCCAAGAATTCACACTCTGCAAGCTCTAGGCCTGTATTTAATCTCAATCCACCCCTCTGTACACTGCAAAGATTTTGGTGCAACACATCACACCTAGAGAAAGGCATAATGTATTTCCCACTCGTTGAGTCCGAAGACTGGAACTTATATTCTAATGTTAAATTTAAGTTCTAGGTTTAGTTGGGTAAGAATGTCCCTCAGCTGTCATCAATTTTCAGCCATCTCTGGCTGAAATTCATCCCTTTCTGTCACTGACCCAGAAAAAAACCCCACCAAATTCACATACTGTCTGTCAAGAAAAACCTGAAAAACCCTAGAAGATTAAAAAAGGAAGCAGATGATAAAGTCACTGAATAGAAAGCTACCTGGATTAGACAAGGACATATAACTTGGATCTGGGATGATGGAGGAGAAGACATCTCATGGGTGGCTTTTCCTCAAGGGAAATGGGTGTCTCGGCTTATTAGAAAAACAGTTTAGGAGGTTACCACTTTAGTGCAGAGACTGTAAACTAAACCTCTAAGTGAGGGGTGTGTGTGTGTGTGTGTGTGTGTGTGTGTGTGTGTGTGTGTGTGTGTGTGGGTGTGTGTGTGTGTACAGACAGGAGAAAGAAAGGATGATTGGAGCAGGAATCATGTCTACCAGTCTCAAACTAATTCCCACTGCAATCGACAAGGCCACACCAGGGAGTCTGATGTTAATGGCAATGCTCTGTGATGTCCACTACCACTGCCTTCCTCCAGACGAAGAGAAAGTACCCTGTCCCGGCCGTGCTGCTACTGCAGTGCAGAGGTATCTGCTGCAGGTCATGAAGATGAGCATGAGGAAGTAGCCGAGGACCACCTGGATGACATGCAGCACTGCTTGCAGGAGGGGAGGGAAGCTCAGCCTCTGCTGCCCAACAGTTCCGTGTGTCTCCATAGGATGGTTCCATCTGGTCCTGGGACAGGCATGGAATGATAGCGAATGCTGACTTGTGGACTTAGGCAGCAGGCTCTCTGGGGCTATCTTGAGGCCTTCATAGAACATTGCTACTAAAAAACCCAACCACAAAAGCTCCAGCCATTTCCCCAGCTGTATTGTTCATCGAACTGGAAAGGAATAGTAGAAGGTCATAGGCATGACGGTCATTACGTTGCTGTCTCCTCTGCCATGGGAGTGTGAGGCGGAAGTGGCTGGGTAACGGTGAGAAGATGGCATGGTGCCGTTCTGGTCCATATTGTTCATGTCCATATGATGGGAATGATCCATTTTTCCAGGAAAAGTTGTGTCTGGCCACTGGCGTCTCCCTTTCATAATCTTAACCCGTCACCCTGTCACAAATCCTAAGAAACCCCTCCACTTCTGCCCAGCTCGGCGTCCTTGTGAAGCATTTAGTGAACGATGTAGTGACTGGGAAACTCTGGATATCTGTTCTAGTCCATCCATGGCCCATCCTCCAAGCTTAACTGCATGTTACTCTAGTGGCTAGAGGGCCCCAGGACTTCAAGGCCTGTCTCTACATGACAGCCACTTCACAGAGGCCTGTTACCACAGTGCTGCCTAAGGGGTTTTCTAAGAATAAAACAAACTGGTATGTCTATCTGTGACCTGGAACCCCTTATAACCGTTGCCCACTAAGAGATGAAGATTTGACCAAGAAGGGCTTTGGAGCTCTGAGGTCCACTGTAGGAATGCTGGAAAAACAAAGTCGGAACTCTGGCTGGGTTGGAAATTCTTTTTGGGGGGATCAGATGACCTCCAAGTCAGGATGTCACAGATTTTCAGAATGCAACTGTAAAAAGCTCAACTAAATGAAGCTGGCTCTGTCTCAAAAACAGGCATGTCTTTTTAAAAAGGTCTTTGACAAGTGCTCTGAGAGCTGAAATGGATGTAAGTTACTGAGTTACCTAATTCTGTTCCACCTCAAAGGCACTGGAATTATGTCTTCCTATAATATGACATGCCATGAACAGTTCCATTCTATCCAGTGCACTTAATGGTAATGGTGAAAGCCGAGCCCAAAATAAGTGCCTTTAAAAATCCTATCACAATTGTCTCGCAATTGATGAATCCATAAAAGTCTTTCTCTAAAAGAGCTTCATTGTCATGTTAAGAGGAGAAATTGGTCCCCCACGATGACTATGCATTAGGTGTTCCTAATATATTTTCAAAGAGACAAGGCTAGGTCTCCCAGTTGTGGCTTTAGTCCAGGTTTTTGTCCTGTTGAACACAGAGTCTGAGGATGGGATGGATACCATGACCATGCATGGATCCTTTTGTGGCCAGAAACAGCCCTTGGCCTATGGGACTCCATGAGGTATTCTGACCAAATGCCAAAGTGTTTGGTGGATTTAAAATGTAAGTGTACAAACTGATCTACCACAGTGCCAGAACTCAGAAACACACGTGCTCTCATACCCCAAACCCAAAACTCTCTCCACCCTAAGATCTGTTCCTTCAGCAGCTGTCTAGTGACATAGCTATGAAAGCTGGAGAATCAGGTAAGTTCCTTTGAGGAGTATCTGGCTGCTACCCACAGTGGACTTCAAAGACAGGTCAGTACCTTCCTCCCTGGCTCCCATCACTACAATATCCATTTGGACCACCAATGTCAGCTTCTGGGAATCAGAGGGTTTATTCACTGCAGGGCTTGGGACCTGTCAGTTGGCAGACTATCCTGTGGGGGGAAGCTGGACACCTGGGAGAGAGTTTCTGGGAGGAAGTGGAGCTCTGAACTGTTGTCCCTCCAGAGGAAGAGCTGCTAGAAGAAACCCCATGTTAGGAGCTAGAGCCAGAAAGGGGGGATTAGTCAGATGGCCCTGAAGAGTTGCCATATGGCTCAGGGAAGTGGAGGACGAGACTGGATTCTTATGGGGCCCCAAGAGACATCTGTGGCAAACTGCAGAGTTGCAATTGAGACTCTTCCTCCTCTGGAAAGCTTTGCTGGGGGAAGCCCAGCAGTAGAGCTCTTTGTAGCCAGAAAGAACTCTTGGGGTTTTTCTCCTCAGAGGACTGCCCCAGTGCCACTGTTCGTTCAGCCAGAAAATTGAGGGGGTGATTACAGAGTTGGGCTTTAGAAAGTTCCCTTTTGCTTTCATAAATAAGAGATCTGTGACTTTTTCCTCAGGTGCTGTCTTAGTCCATTCAGGCTGCTGTAACAAGATTACCATGAAATGGGTGGCTTATAAATAACAGAAATTTGTTCCTCACAGTTCTGGAGGCTGGGAAGTCCAAGATCAGGGTGCCAGCATGGCTGGTTCTGGTGAGGGTCTTCTTCTGGGTTGCAGATGGTCAGCTCCTCCTTGTGTCCCTGCATGGTGGAAGGGACAAGGGAGCTCTCTGGGGCCTCTTCTATAAGGGCACTAATCCCATTCATGAGGGCTCCACCCTCATGACTTAGTCATCTCTCAAAGACCGCACCCTCCTAATGCCATCACCTTAGGGGTTAGAATCTCAACATAGGAATTTGTTGGGGGAGGCACAAACATTCAGTTCATAGCAAGTGCTTTCCAGAGTGTAGAGAACATGAATTCAGAGCTCCCGCTTGCTTTAATAGTCAACAGAGCCAGTTCCTTGGACACAGCTTTGAACAAGTGAACTAAAGTCATAATTAAAGTCTTTATCCAATGAGTTCTGCAGGTTGGGAGAAACAGGATTGGCAAGGCTACCAGACAGATGCCTTGCATGAGAGCATCTTGTTGGAGGTCCCAACGTGCAGAGCTCTTCCCTGATACTCTGCAGGCAAAGCAAGGGAGCTGCCGATTTGGGCCCATAGGATGAGAACCTTTTCACCAGGCTTAGTCTATGATTCCTTCACCCTGATTTGGAAAGAGCCATTACTTTCTTCTTGGTCAGTACTGATGCTGGGGACCCATGGCGTGGTCTGCTCTCCTCATACAGAAACCTGATCTGTACCCAGCCTGGGGACCAGAGAGTTTGCATTCCAGCATCCAAGCAAGCTTTCACGTAGTCCTCCCCAGATGGGGTCTTGTTTCCTTCCAGATCACAGCCCTCCAGGTTTATCTGTACCACAAGATAGCACCTCCCTGATTTTGTCATTCCATTGGCATTTATTCCTGGCTCTGCTCCCCTTTTCTTCTTCCTTACCAGAACAAACCTGTCCGCTCAGCTCCTTGTCCTCCTCTTCCAGCATCTTTGCGATCTTTGCTTGTGTCTGGCATTCATCCTGGCACATGGCCATCTGCTCTGGCATTGTCCTGCCAATGGCTTCTTTAAGTTTCTGTAGTGCTCCTTCAGATGCACCCCTCAGCTTCAGAGGTGAAGTTTTTGAGCGGGTATGATCAGGGCATCCTTGCTGCAGGGCAGGCAGGAAGCGAGATAGCCACGCACCTCACAGCAGATCTGGCTGCTCAGCTTCCAAATGTGGACCTACCTGCCCGGTAGGATGCCCTTAGTATCCTGGGTGGGACACTTCCCTTTGCTTTCCCCCTCAGCAGCCCCAGCAGCCTGAACCAGCTCCTCAATTCGCCTCTCCGGGCAGCACTGGCAGGCCTTTGGGGAGGGAAGAGAATTCTGAATTCCTGGTCCAGTCCCACTGCAAGGGAATCTCTTTCACCATCTGTATCACAGAAGGGTCTTCCTTCTGGAGACTCCCTGGGCAGCTGCTTTAAGTCCAGATCAGTCGGGGAGACCATGGCAGTGGCTGCCTGAGGCAAGTCGTTATCCCGAAGGTTGAGAATGGGGAGGGAGGTGCCCCCCAATTCCCACAGGCTTGTGCTCCTTGTCCCTGTTTCCCCTGGGCCGATTTCTTCCTGGAATTTCTCAAAAGTCTCTTTATTGCTTTAAAGCAATAAAGAGCATTTCTTTTTGTTCTCTTACCAGCACTGAAAGCTGTGAAGCCAGCTTTGGAAAACCTGGGCTTTGTTCATTTCTTCTCCTTATCTAAAGTGTCATCTCTCTGCTTCTTTATCTTCTCACCACCTTCCTTCGACTTCTTCTTTGGTGATTTTTCCTCTTTTCTCCAATGAAGTCATTGTCAGATTCTGATGTTGGTGGTAGCTGCAGGGTTCTCAAGTTAAAGTAAAATTCTCCATCCTCTGTGGTCAGAGAAGCAGGAACAAGCTCATCCTATGCTTCAAGTCTAAACCAGTCAATGAAGGAATCTGATTCATCACACGCATCGCCCATACTGATCACGTCCTGTATTTGGTCTTTTGATGATTCTTTCCACCCTTGTTTCCAGGCTGAAGACCCCGCACTTTCTCCTGGGCATTCTTCACCAGCTCTGGGTAGAAGAACTCTGGGCAGTGCTTGCTGTCTGGGTTCAAGAGGGAGGTGCTGCAGCCAGCTTAGAGTGTCAATGCTGTTCTGCTCAGCCAACCTCCTCTTGCCTGGAGTTTTTTAAAAATCTGGGATTCAAAGGGCCTGGGAGAGGGCCGGCCCGTGGCTCACTCGGGAGAGTGCTGTGCTGATAACACCAAGGCCACGGGTTCGGATCCCATATAGGGATGGCCGGTTTGCTCACTGGGTGAGCGTGGTGCTGACAAAAGGCCTGGGAGAGAGGTAAACTGGATCCTGTGGGATTCTGATATGACTACAAACAAATCTTGGCAGTTGCTTCTGTATGGCTTCTTTCTCACAAATGCTAGAGCATCACGGGCTGCAAATGTCCCCTTTCTTGCAGAATGGGCCAAGAAGCATGGGCTGGAGCTCTAGTTAGTAATTGGGCCCTGAAGCAAGTCTGCCAACAGTGGCATGTACAGTTCCACGGTCCATATCCACAGATTAAAAAGTTCTCATGAGAGTCAGGAAGGAGGGGGAAAATCCCAATTCAAGTTCTGTGAAACATCTCAGGGAACAGTGGGGTGGCTTGTACTTAATGCCCTGGGAGAGCACAGAGATCTGGCTTTTTGAAAAAAGAACATTCACTTAAAACTCAACAAGCAGAAAACAATCCAATTAAAAAAATGGGCAAAATATCTGAACAGACACTTCACTGAAGAAATACAAATGGCAAATAAACATATGAAAAGATGCTCCATATCATATATCATCCAGGAAATGCAAATTAAAACAACGAGATACCTCTGTACACCTATTAGAACAGCCAAACTCCAAAACGCTGGCAACATCAAATGCTGGTGAGGATTTGGAGTAACAGGAACTCTCATTCATTGCTGGTGAGAATGCAAAATGGTACAGCCACTTTGGCAGCCACAGGTTGGCAGTTTTTTACAGAGCTAATTACATTGTTACCATACGACCCAGCAATTGTGCTTCTATTTGTTTACCCAAATGAGTTCAAAATTTACATACACACAAAAAGCTGCACGCAAATATTTATAGCAGCTTTATTCACAATTGCTAAAACTTGGAAGCAACAAAGATGTCCTTCAGTAGATAAACAGATAAATACATGGCGGTGCATCCAGACAATGGAATATTATTCAGTGCTAAAAAGAAATGAGTTATCAAGCCATGAAAAGACTTGGAGGAACCTTAAACACATATTGCAAAGTGAAATAAGCCAATCTGGAGAGCCTTCTTTCTTTTCTGTATAACTCCAACTATATGACATTTTGGAAAAGGCAGAACTATGGACAGTAAAAAGATCAGTGGTTGCCAGGGGGTAGAGGAAACGGAGTGGGGGAATAGGCAGAGCACAGCGGACTTTTAGTGCAGTGTAACTATGTCCTATGATATTATAATGGATACATGACATTATACATTTGTCCAAACCCATAGAAGGTACGCCACCAAAAGTGAACTCTAATGTACACTACGGACTCTGGGTGATGATGATGTGTCAGTGCAGGTTCATCAGAACTCTGGTGCAGGATGGTGATAGTGGGTGAGGGGGGGCATTTGGAACTTTCTGCACTTTCCAATCAATTTTTTTTCTGTAAATGTAAAACTGCTCTAAAAAATAAAGACTATTAGTTTTTTTTGTTTTTTTTTTAAAGCACTCAAAACAGCAGTACAACAGACCTTCTGCAAAATGGCATTTGGCAGACAAGAGCAGCATCTGGAGCACAGTGGAGTGTGGTCACTGAGCTCAATGCCCAGAGGAGAGAGAGGGGACCAGGCTTCCTGGGGCCATGGCCAAGCAGAGCCTCCAAAGGCAAAGGAATAGCCCTGTGTGCACTGCATGAAACTGATGGCCTTAAGGGAGAGGGGAGTGGGGTCCACAGGTATGGGGCGGCACTGAGGGACAGGGTGCTGGTGGTCAGAGCCCAGGGAGGGGAGAAGGAGCCTGCGCTCATTTTAATGGATGTTATGGCCTTCACTGGTCTCCTGGAGCATCCCAAACATAGTCATTTTTAAGTCTTTTTCTGTTCTATAACATTGACTTCACCTGTATTGAGTTCATATCGGAGTCTTTAGTTTGTTAGATGCTTTTTTCTTAGCATGAGAATTTTTCATCTGTTCTAGAATTTTTTTTGCACATTCATTTGGAGTGTCTTTTCTTTTCGTTTTCCTTTTTGTTTGTTTTATGTTCACGTACATTCTTTCTCTGCTGAGCTGTTTGTCAATTGCCTCTACTCAGCACCCCTTTAGCAGCAGGAAATTGATTACAAGTGTCACGCACGCCTTCTATTTCCTGGGTTTGTTATTCCAGACAGATTTGAAGAACCATTGTCTTATTTATTTTTATTATAACATGGTTGATTGTGCATATATGTGGGGTTCAGAGTTGAATATCAATACCTGTGTACAATATGTGATGCTCAAATCATGATAATTAGTATATTCAACTTTATACAATGTAATTGTTTTCGTGTCCTTTTACCAATTCCTCCCTTTCCCCTCGTCTTCTTCCCCCTTTCCCACCTCTGGTAACCTCAGTTCTGTTGTCTCCTTTTGAAAGTTCAACATATTACTGTGATTGTTGTTTCTTTTTTTCTTTTTCTTTTTTTTCTCCTTCCTTCCTTCCTTCCTTCCTTCCTTCCTTCCTTCCTTCCTTCCTTCCTTCTCAGCTCCCACTCATGAGTGAGAACACGTGGTATTTCTTTTTCTGTGCCTGGCTTATTTCACTTAATATAATTTTCTCCAAGCTCATCCATGCTGCTGTGAATGGTAGAATTTCATTCCTTTTTATGGTTGAGTAGTATCCCATTGTGTATATATACCACATTTTCCTTATCCAGTCATCTGTTGATGGACATCTAGGTTGGTTCCATATCTTGGCTACTGTAAATACAGCTGTGATGAACATGGGGTACAGGTATCCCTTTGACATGATGACTTCCATTCCTTTGGGTGTATACCCAGCAATGGGATTGCTGGATCTTATGGCAGTTCTATCTGTAGTTGTTTGAGGAACCTCCATGCTGTTTTCCATAATGGCTGCACTAATTTACAGTCTCACCAAAAGTGTAGGAGGGTTCCCTTTTCTCTGCATCCTCACCAGCATTTGTTATTCTCTGTCTTTTTGATAATAGCCAGTCTAACCTAGATGAGATGATATCTGAGTGTGGTTTTGATTTTCATTTCCCTGATGCAGAGTAATGTTGAGCATTTTTTTCATGTGTCTATTGGCCATTTGCATGTCTTCCTTTGAGGAATGCCTATTCAGCTCCTTTGCACACTTTTTAATCGGGTTATTTGGTTTTTTACTGTTAAACTGTTTGAGTTCCTTGTATATTCTGGATATTAATCCTTTGTTGGATGCATAATTTGCAAATATTTTCTCCCACTCTGTAGGTTGTCTTTTTGCTCTGTTAACTATCTCTTTTGCTATACAGAAGCTTTTTGGTTTGATATAATCCCATTTGTTTATTTTTCCTTTTGTTGCTTATGCTTTGGGGGCAATGTTCATAAAGTCTTTGCCCAGTCCTACTTCCTGAAGTGTTTCCACTATGTTTTCTTTTAAGAGTTTTATAGTTCAGGTCTTATATCTAAGTCTTTAATCCATTTTGAGTTGATTTTGGTATATGGTGAGAGGTACAGGTCTAGTTTCATTCTTCTGCATATGGATGTCCAGTTTCCCAGCACCATTTATTGAAGAGGCAGTCTTTTCCCCAATATATGTTCTTGGTGCCTTTGTCAAAGATCAGTTGGCTGTAAGTTTGTGGATTGATTTCTGGGTTCTCTATTTTGCTCCATTGGTCTATGTGTCTGTTTTTATGCCAATATCATGCCATTTTTGGTTACTATAGCTTTGCAGTATTATTTGAAGTCAGGCAGTGTTACGCCTTTGGCTTTATTTTTATTTTTTGCTCAAGATTGCTTTGGCTCTTCTTGGTCTTTTGTTGTTCATATGAATGTTAGGATTGTTTTTTCTATTCTGTGAAGAATGTCATTGGCATTTTGATGGGGATTGCATTAAATTGGTAGATCAGTTTGGGTAGTATGGACATTTTCACAATGTTAATTCTTCCAATTCAAGAGCATGGAATGTCTTTCCATCTTTTTGTGTCCTCTTTAATTTCTTTCAACAGTGATTTATAGTTCTCATTGTAGAGATCTTTTACCTCCTTGGTTAAATTGATTCCTAGGCTTTTGGGGGGGGTTTTGGTGACTATTATAAATGGGCTAGCTTTCTTAATTTCTTTTTCTGCTAGTTCCTTGTTGGAGTATAAAAACGCTACTGATTTTTGCATGTTGACTTTGTATCCTGCAACTTTGCTGAAATAGTTTACCAACTCTAAGAGTTTGGTTTTTTTTTTTTTTTGTAGTGTCTTAAGGTTTTTCTACATATAGGATCATGTCATCTGTAAATAGGACAGTTTAACTTTGTCTTTTCCAATCTTGATGCCCTTTATTTCTTTCTCTTGCCTGATTGCTCTAGCTAGTACTTCCAGTACTATGTTAAATAGGAGTGGTGACAGTGGGCATCCTTGTCATTGAAGAACCATTGTCTTTGATAAATGAAACCATCATTTACACACTGATCCTGTGTGAATCATCTCTTGGGATGTGATTCTGCACCAGCTCACACTTCTCTCTTACCAGGTCCCCAGCCATACCTTCTTTCCAGGTGGAGGTTCTGCCTCTGTGTGCACAGACTGCATTCGATTTTTTGTGAGCTTGACCCCAGTAGAGGTTTGGTGCAGGTGCCACCTGCTTCTTCTGTACAAACTAATCTAGGATTTTTGCTTCCATTTTGCTTGGGAGATAGAGAAAACCTTTCTGCAGTGAAAGAGAATGAAGCAGAAATGCAGAGTGAAGCAAAACCTAGGACAGGGAGAGAGGAATTCATGAATTCCCCATTTTCCTCAAGCCCTGTTCTCTGCCCTTCCTGAAGCTTGATTATATAATTCTTCCTTAGATTCCAGGAGACACCTCAGTATCCTTACAATACCTCTCCCATTTATTTTTTGCTTAAGCTAGCTCCAGTGGGTTTTGGATACTTGCAATCAAACGAGGTATGGTGAATCTGTGTCTGTTGGGCACAGCTGAAAGGTTGGAGAAACAGTCACTGAGGCTTTTAGCACAAAGCACTGGGCTGGGGAAGGTGGTTCTCAGGAGCTCTCCAGGAAATTATCACAATTCTCAAGTGCCAAGCAATGATCCAACCATCTCAGTCTCCAGCTGCAAAGTGGGAACTTAGGAGGGGTTTGGTAAGCCATGGCATTTGGCCACAATGACCGACAGGTGGGAAATCACGGACAATTCCAAGAGTCTGGAGCTCACAGAGAACTCGGAGAAAATGGGGTTTGCAGAGGAAACTTAGAAGTGGGTGGTAGCCATGCAAAGTTGACAACAATTGAGCCCAAGGACCCTTGAAGAGAAGAAAATAGTCATGTATCGAGAGCCAGAGAACTTCTCCCAAAGCAACAATGGCTGAACCAAATGACATCCAAGGTTTCTCCCAGTTTTAAGATATGCTGAATCTTTAACATGACCCAGAATGATGCCCCCTATAGCTTCTTCAATAACAAAGAAAAAGTGAAAGGTTGTGGAGCTGGTCCACTCTTAGTAAAGTAGCAAGAGCCCCTTGTACACTGGCCTGTGATTGGGAAGGTGATCCCCAGGGCTTTAGCATAGTTTGTTTTTCTCATAACTTTGATTTTCCCGAACAAACTAGCCCTTGCTCCAATCTTAACCATCTCTCATTGGATCTGTCCCCTGATTTTTTGTGCTGTGACCTCTCTGCCCCAGCTTACCTGCTCAGTGCTGGGCCACGAATGGTGTCATTATTCCCAGCTTGGCTGGAGAGGACAGAAACACTTTGCCTCCTTTGTCTCCTTAGCCAGTTGCTATATGTACAAGGACCTGGGAACAAGGACCCATGTCTTCCTCCCACTTAAGAAATTATCCCATCTTTTTCAAACCTCTTTCTTCTTCAGCCAGTCTATTTTGCTCTCATCTCTTCACTGAATATGTAACATCTTTCTTGTACATTAAGAGCTTGGAGAGACTTCCTTGTCTTAGTCACGTGATTTCCAAATGTGTTAATTATGCATTAGTCATATACTCTGAGCTTTTGACACTAATGTCATTTTACTGGACTGGGGAGAAGGTACTTGTAGGGGTTATATAATCTTCAGACTTGCTGACAGGGAATTTCACCACTATTAATATGCTTAAGTGGGGTTCTCATTTTTGATTCATTGTCCTGATGAAATAAAATCGTTTTGGTATTTTTTTCCTTTCAGTCAGCATTTTCTTTTATCTGGATTTTCAACTTTACTTCCGTAGACAAATATCATTGAAAGACTGAGGTAATATTGATGGTCTAAACAGAGGACTCAAAATTCCTATACTGGAGATTAATGGTTGTTTTGGTTCCTTTTGTCAAAGTAAAGCACATAGCACTATTTTATCTCCTCAAATTTTAGTTTCAAAAAGGATGCACAGTTTAATACTCATAAACATGGTGAAATTAATCAATCAGAAATGCTACAGTTCCTTCATAGTTGCAAATGGTATGATTATCAAATAAACTGACACAGAACACTTGGCAGCTTTTTCCTTGTTATACGCTGTAATTAATCTTGAAACCAGCTATATTTGTCAGTTTTCAAAAATAAGCCAGTGAAACATGCAGTTAACACATGGCATGGTTCTATGACAAATAGATATGATTCATGGTCCAGAGCAGGTTCATGCTCAAACCAGCTTTGCCTTTGATTAAATGGCAATGAATATTTATATAGAATCTTCCAAGTACTTAAGGAAACCATGTATTTGAGGCTGAAATGCATATACTACCACTTTGTCTTTTCAGCAGCATAGATTCAATAGTTTTTGGTCTAACCTGTTTTTTGGGGTCCCATCTGTACAATTATAGCAATAATGAATTGTGGCAATTAAAATATATGTCTTCAAATTCTTTGGCTCTCTTCCCAGGTGGGTCCTATGGCCTCTCCACCTGAATTTGGAGAGATTTATCTGTAACCAATAAAATCAGCAGAAGTGAGTGGTCCACGTAACTTTTTGAGGCTAGTTCATAGAATGCCATGTAGCTTCCACTTGTTTCTCTTGAGACATGTGCTGTGGGGGAAGCCAGGTGCCATGTAAGAAGTCTAACTACCCTGAAACTCATGCCGCTGGGGCCATGTGGAGGCACTCCAGTTGACAGCTGAGGTGAATTTCCAGCCAAGAGCCAAACTGCCAGCCATGTGAGTGAGCCATTTTGGACTTCCAATTCAGTTGAGCCTTCAGATGACTTCAGTCTTTGAGAGACCCCAAGCAAGAACTGCCCAACTGAGACCCTCTCTAAATAATTTTGGGGGTAAATTCTGCATCTTTAGGAGACTCAAAATGCACATAACATTAAAGGCTCTGATAAGTCCTGCAGCAAGACATCTATTTAACCAAAACTTATTTAGCCACAGAGCCATTTTGTCTTGAGACGAGACATCTATTATCATATAATAGACAGAATTAGCACTCTGATAAATACATTTTGGGAAATACTGGCCTTCAGGTATAACTAAGGACCATAGCTTGGCTCAGTTCAGAATGAAAGTCTGCTGCCATTGCAATAGTTGGTTAATGCCATCTTGATAAAGAAATCAAACTCCCGTGGGGAGCTATGAGGAACAGGAGGGGTGGAGGATCTGAAGTACCATATCAGAAAATAAGAAGTTATTGGTTAAACCAGAAACTACATACAAACACAGGAAATATGTCAGCAAAAACTGGGAAGAAAGTTACTTTTGAATAGGGAAATAGTTGAGTTTTAAAATTTCCTTTTGGTTCTGCCTCTTTTGGTTGTCCAAGGAGTGGCAGAAACTCCTGGCTGGGACTCAGGGCAAATCAATTATCTATCTATCCATTCATCCTCACTAATTTCATTGGAATAGGTGATATATTCATATAGTGCTATGGTTTGAAAGTGTGTGTCCCTCCAAAATGCATATCTTGGAACGTAAACCCCAAAGTGATAGTATTAAGAGGTGGGGCCTTTGAGAGGCGATTAGGCCATGAGGGTTCTGTCCGCACGGATGGCTTTAGTGACCTTGTAAAAGGGCATGATGGAGTGAGTTCATCATTCTTTGTCCTTCTGCTGTGTGAGAATGCAGCAAGAGATACCATCTTTGAAGCAGAGAGCCCTCACCAGATACTAACTCTGCAGGTGTCTTGATTTTGGGCTTCCCAGCCTTTAGGGAAGAGGCTGTAAGAAATAAATTTCTATTCTTTATAAATTACCCAGTCTAAGGTATTTTCTTATAGCAGCATGAATGGATTTTGTGAATTTTACTCTATATAAAATAAATTTTATATAGAGTAAAATTCACAAGGCGCAAAGTGATGTACACTGAAAACTCTCCCTCCCACTTTGTCTTCCAACCACAGTGTATCCAATTTTCTGTCTATCTTTCCAGGGTTAATTTAGGCATATATAAGCAACTACATATATATGTTCTTGAAAACACTTATTAATAGCATACTATACATATTGTATTCTGCACCTCGCTTTTTTTATGTAAAAATATATATTTAAAGTCATTCCCTATCCATACATGGAAGCTTCCTTATTATTTTTCTCATATCCACCTAGTATTCATTTGTATGGATATACCACAAGGTAATTAACCAGTCACTTATTAACCAGTCTTTTCCTATTACAAACAATGATGTAATGAATAAACTTGAACATGCATCACTTAGCATGTGTAGAGCTTATCTGAAAATAAATGGCTGGAATGGAATTGCTGGGTCAAGTGACGGCAGGTGCCTGGACCAGCTTTTATGACTACTGCAGATGCTGACTGCTAAAAGCTCACTCCTGGTTTCTTTTCTAGGGAACTGCTGTTGGCTGACAGTTGCTGACTGGCCTGAAGATTTCTTGAAAGTTGTGCACCCTTCTGTGGGCAGCCCTTGGCCCATGACTGGCAGATGCATAGGTATAATGGCTCAGCCTCCTTGTCTCTGGGCAGGACAGTCTCTGTAATGCAGTTTTCACTCAAGAGCTCCTTATGGGATCAGGCTGAGGCTAGACTTTTGAAAGCACATCTTGCCCTGGCTCCTTCCCCTTCCACCCTGCTTCCCTTATTCCCCTGCAGGTTTCTCCTGAGAACATTCATTCAATAAGTCATCGGTACAGAGTCCCTGTCTCAGCCTCTGTTTCTAGGGAGCTTAGCCTAAGGCAAACGGTATGTGCACAGGCAATTTTTATAGATTTTGTAAATATTGCTCAATTGCCCTTCATAAAGGTCATACCAATTTAGACTCGTTCTAGCAAACAGGTTGGCCAGTTAGCTTACTTGGTTAGAACGTGGTGTTGATAACACCAAGGTCCAGGGTTTAATCCCTGTACCAGCCAGCCACCAAAAAATAAATAAATTTAAAAAAGGAAATAAATAAAAAGATATTTAAAAATAGACTCATCCTAGCAATGTAAGAAAGTGTTAGGGAAAATATTGTCATCTTAATTACTCATCAAATATTAGCAAAACAATGAATATATGCAGTATCACATTTGGTGCATTGTACCCGCACATTTTTTTTTTTTGTTTCCAGAGGAACAGGAACACATGTCTGCTTAAATAAGTTATGTTTCCATCTCAACAGTCATGTGACCACTGACCATATGGCCCTTCCATTTGCTGTGGGTGTCAGGCAGTGTTGAAAAGTAGCTGGCTAGCAGGTCCATGAGGAAAAGGTTGGGTTAGGACGGGTTAGTATATTTTAGGATATAATAAGATATAAGGACCAGTGTCTCTCTCTTTTTTTAAATCTTGACAAAGCATGGAACACCCAGATGAGAGGAAAGTCTTTGGGACCCATAGGGAGATCAAACTTGATCAATGCCTCACGGTTTGCATAAGCCAAAGGCAGCCTACTGTGGGCTTTGGGGTCAGGCAGACTTGGGATCCAGTCCCAGCTCTGCTACCTTATCTCTTTGAGTCTTGGTTTCATTTTCAGTAAAACTGTAATAATAATATCTGTCTTGCAAAGTTATTATGAGGATTCAATGTGTTTGGTTCCTGGTAGGGGTTCTGTAAAGAGTATTGAGAAGGTAGTAGTAGGAACTGTGGTTATTATTATTGGAGAGCTCTCATCGATTATGATGGAAGATTTCAGCCCTAGGGAAGTAGGTTTAGCACAAAGGAGGGAAGCCCGGGAGAAAGGCTCCTGGTCTTCAAGTGCCAGCAGCCCCATTTTGACCACTTCCTCACACTGTCCTATTCCAATCCTTCTACCCTAACAAACACCCACACCCTCCACAACTGTCTCCATCTCCCAGCTCATTCAGGAGCTTGTGTAAACAGCCAATAAAAGAAAGCAAAAGCATGTGAGCAGCAGGATTTTCTCTTCTGGAAAATGCTTGGGAATCCAATGACCTGACACCCAAGAAGAAGGACTGACTGTCTATATAGCCAGGGATTTTAACGGGGAGAAGTTCTCCCATTTCCACCGAGGACAACATAAATGGAAATAGAAAAGCTAGAGCAAAACGGATAAAGATGGACCTAGACCCTCAGTGCTAGAAGATTCCATACTGTGAACACATTGCTCTGAGTTTGAGTGTAGTCCAGCTTTATAATTCAGCATTGGCTTTGTATTGTCTGAGCTACCCAAAGGAATCCCCATGCATAATACAAATACACACATTAAGAACAAAGCCAAGGACTGTGTTTTTTCAGAGCCCTCATTATGCTTAAAATCATTTCTGGGGGACGTTTCAAATTATCTTCTTTAGTTATATTCCCCACTGTTGGCCTGCTCATGAACATTGATGTTGCATAATGGGTAAGGTTGTGAGCAAGTTTATTTGCTTATTTGTTTTGGTAGCGGAAGGGAGGTTTTTTTGAGAAAAGAAAATTGGAACATTTGTTTAAGAAAAGTTTGTGTTGAAAGAGTTTTCTGTTTTGGAAAAATACGAAAACCAGATCTGTTCTGAGCCTTTCATGTTTGAGAGTATGTCTTTGCATCTTGTAAAATAATCACTTCATAAATCATTTATCCTCTTTTCCAGAATAAAAAACCTCTTGGTACTTACACTTTAGAGAACTTATAGATGCAGATTGGAAGTGAAGTGTGCTCCTAGTTTTTTGTTTTTGCTTTTCCTTCTGCAGTAAGGAGGCAGATTGGGTAAGGGCATGTGTGGTACACGCATTCACCAGGATCCAGGCTGCCATGTTGCATAACTCTAAAGGACACTATTCCATTGTATCCTGTGTGAATGGCACCCCCTGGAACACAACAGTATAAATATTAATCCCTTTAGTTGTATATTAGTAATGTCCACATTTTGTTTTCATATGCCACTTTTGGGGGCTTGCCTCATCTAGTGTCCCTAGGAAGCATTACCTACAGTCCAAGCCACTATGGCAACAACTTAAGGTCAATATTGTCAGAATAGAAGCTGGCAACCAAACCCAGTTTAAGATACTCTCCTTTCTCTGAGCACCACTGGGCTGTAGAAGAGTGATTAAGACCTAGCCCCAGCACACAGGTACTCACAAGTGACCCATCTAGGACAGTAGATTTTGGTCCTGTGGTATATGGGTTTGGTGATGATGTTTTTTCAAACAAAAACCAGGACAAATGGTCTGGGAAAAGATTATTTATGGTCTGTTAATATATTCAAAAGGAGTCTTACAAATAGCTTTTAGTTATTTGTGTGACAAATCATTGTGTAGAAAAGAATGAAATTGTGATATTGAAGTTGTCCTAGGAACCTCAAATGCTTGCTACCTATAATATGAATAGCTACCATCTACTGAGGGATTATTACTGAAGCTTCAAATAAGTGCTTTACAAAATTATCTCATTTTTTCCTCAGGACAACTCTAGGAGGGTTGCACTATTAATTCATTTTTAGAGAGGATAACTGAGGTTTCAAGAAGAGAAATAGCTTGCCAAGGTCATGTAGCTAGTAAGTGGTAGAGCTGACATTCGCACCCAGGCTGGTGGGACCCATTCTCTTCAACTACCAGGCACTGTACTAGCCCTCGTATTTGGTGAGGGCTTTTCCTTTTTGATTGGCAAATTTTACTATTTTATCTGGTTCTGGAATGCAGCAAAAGTTCCATGTGGCCTAGAGATTTGCAACTCTCTCCTGTTGGTGCATTAGAAAGTCCCTATATCTTCAACTTGGTTTAGGACAATAAACATTTATTCAGTGTCTACTTGGTACCAGGCACTGGGTTAATGGTTATGAAATAGAAAGATTAATAAATATCAATACTGCACTGTTCCTACCCTCAAGACGTATGGATTAGAGGAAAAAGGCAAGTACCTAAATAACTGTAACATAAAGCCAACTCTAATAAGTGACATATTTGGGAAGCTAATTGTTAAGAATGCTTAGAGGATGCAGAAATAAATTCCTACTAGGGAGAGTTCCTATAGGAATTGGCATTTAACTAGGGCACTGGAAGATTGTAGAACTATCATGGTTACTATGGTTGTGTAACAATTTACCTCAAAACTTAGTGCCATTAAACAATCGTTTTAGTTTGCTCACAATTTTATGTTCAGAAATTCAGGAAGGTCTCAGCTGAGCAGTTGCTGCAACTGTCTCTCCAGCAGTTGCCATCATGTGTGACTGGGGCTGCGATCATCTGAAGGCTTGAGTGTCTGGACATCCAAGATGGTGCACTCACAGGGCTGGGAGCTCAGCTGGGCTGCCAACTGGAGTGCCTACACATGGCCCTTCTGGAATGGTGGTCTCAGGCAAAAAAGTTGCATGGGCTTTTCTGACCTAGCCTTCTGACCCATGTGGCATCACTTCTGCCACATTCCACTGGTATCGATTGATGCAAAGGCCAGCCTGGATTCAACGGGAGGGACCATAGGCCCCACCTCTCAATGGAAGGAGGGTCAAGGTCACATTGAGAAGAGAATGTGGAATAGGAGATATTGTTGCAGCCATCCTTGGAAAACACAGACTGCCACGAGGACATGACAGGTAGCGGTGTGGGCCAAGGGCCTTTGAGTCAGATAAAACAGCAGGAGAAAGACAGAGGGATGTTCAAAGTGCATTTGAAGAAGGGTAGGTTGTCTGGTATACCTGGAGTGAGGAGTATGATGAATTGGGAGAGATAAATTTGGAAAAGTATTTTGGGTTCTGTCTACAGAGGGCTTTGAAAATCAGAACGCTGAGTCTGGATTTTATTGAAAGGCAATTTAAAGATGAGATTAAGAGCATGGCTTTGGGGTCAGCTAGAACTCTTTCCAGAGCCACCCTTGACTAGATGTGTGACCTTGGGTGAATTCCTTACTGTTCCTGAGACTCAATGTTCCTCCCTGCAAAAGGGAGAAAACTATAACTTTGTTGCAGTTTTACTTCATAGGATAAGATCATGCATGTAAATCACTTAGCATATAATGAAGAGTGGCTATTTTAATTATTACTCTGATAGTAATAAGGTAGCCAGTGGGAGTTTCTGAGGATAAAATAACATGATCATGTCTGTCATTCAGAAAGATACCAGTGGGCAACTAATAGTCCTCAAGTCAGGAAGACCAGTTAGGAAGAAAGGACATTCACCTAGTTAAGAAGTCATGAGAGGGCCGGCCCGGTGGCGCACTGCTACAGTGCGCCGCTTGGGAGTGCGGCGGCGCTCCCGCCGAGGGTTCGGATCCCACATACAGACCGGTTCCCGCTCACTGGCTGAGTGAGGTGCAGGTGCGACACTGAGGGTTGCGATCCCGTTGC
>NW_007726718.1:97281-119040 GCF_000696425.1 Galeopterus variegatus
GCCGGGGGGGGCCCGGCTCCGGGGCGCCGCTTGGGAGTGCGGCGGCGCTCCCGCCGAGGGTTCGGATCCCACATACAGACCGGTTCCCGCTCACTGGCTGAGTGAGGGGTGGGCACAGCACCGAGGGTTGCGATTCCGTTGCCGGTCACGAAAAAAGACAAAAAGGAAAAAAAAAAAAAAGAAGTCATGAGAGCCTGAACTGGGGTGGTGACTGCGGACAGCTTACAATGATGAGAAATTGAAAAGATAGAGGATTTATTTGGTGGCTTATTGGCCACAGGGAGAAAGAGAGAACCTGACTTGGGGCAGAGGTCAGAGGTCAGAGTGCAGGTCTTCCTGGTGGGGCACTGCAAACAGGCAGCATTTCTGCTGTCTGGGATTGCTCTTGCACACCACATAAAGGACGTTTTATTGTTAATGTCCTAGGTTCATCAGGTTCAAACAGAACCTGAGACAGGGATTCTTGGGCAAGTGATTTATTGAGGGACTGCTTTGAGGAGAATGGGATGGAACAGAGGCCAACCATTAAGCAATGAGGTGGTCTCACCTGGAGACTAGCTTCAGCTAGACCCCACAGCGAGCTCTGGAGCTTGGTTGTACCACACAATTAGCTGCCCCTTGAGGCAAGGGGGCCTGCCTTTCCTACCTCACAGTCAGTCACTGGCTTTCGGCTGCCTGGGGGTGGTGGTGTAGGGTCTAATTTCCTTTACCAGATGGCCCCCATTTGGCCAAGAGAACAAGGCAACAAGACAGCTGTGAGCTCTCAGCAACCACCATTCCGACAGCTGGAGAATTGGTATACTGGTCTGAGAAAGAGGATTTGGGTGAGGCATCACCAGTGTCCATGATAAGGATGTCAGCATTGCTATCAGCCTGCACAACCCCTTCCAGAGCCAAGGAACCAGCACAACTGGACTTAGGCTCAGCATGCTTACGTTCATTATAGAAAATTCCTTTAGGTTGCCAGCTGTGACAATAACTAACGTCTTGTGTTTAGGAAATCAACTTTTCTTCTTCAAGGATCCTAGGGTATGGCATTGTGCACGTGCAGGCTGCTGAAACGGAGGCCGGCAGGTGGGCAGAGAGAGAGGGAAGTGAGAGAAGCACACAGAACAGACCGCACAAGATGTGCGTTTCATTGTGTTCACTGAAGAAGCTGCCCCCTCATAATTTATGTTCCTCTCAAAGGCCCCAGCGGGTGCTATTTATTTCATCTCTGGTTCTGTGATCTTCTGTTCCATGAACACCGGATATGATTGAGATTAGACAAATCACTGTTTTCTTTCAAATGGGAGACTTCTGAAAAAATCTCTGAATGCATCGCATGATAAATTTAACTTTTCGCTTAGGTACTGTTTGCTTCTTTAAAGTCAGTATAAATGATTAAACGGGAATAACATATAATTCAAAGTAAGAACACACACACACGTACCAAATCTTTAGAGGAATGGTTTGGCTGCCTGCCACCAGAACTCTCCTACTTCCCTTTTGTTATTAGAGGCGAACACAAAATGAAATCAGCACCATCAAGGGTTTGCCCACTTGGAAAGGATATCACGTTCCAGAGTGGTCCAAAGGTTACACTACTCGTGACAATTGTATATTGTTTTCTCTAAGGTTCATGGGAAGATAATAATCGTTATTTTCTGCCCTCGCTCCAGCTTTCCAGTGCTTGCAGTCCTTCTAAAAGAGAGAAGCACGCCTTTTGTGCATTTTGCAAAGTGGTCCTCTTTGAGTACTGCTCAGGAAGTCCTCGTACTGGACCGAGCCCGTCTGTTTACCTGAAGGTGCCATAGTTCTACTGTTCTTGTTGGAAGCCTTGGTTCACATGGGTAGGTCCTCCTCAATTTCAGAAGGAGAGAAAATCTTCATGTAAACCACTCACAGGCTATCACCATTCCAGTACTGGACAGATGACTATGAATGACTGAGCTACTGAAGGTCAGAGTCATGTTTTCACTAGATGGCCACAAATAAATGGTTTCCAACTATGTGTTAGATGCCACTGCGCTGAGTGAGCTAATGAAGTGCTAAAGACAAAATGCCAGCAGTTTGTCTTAGTCAGTTTGGGCTGCTATTACAGAATACCATAAACTTGTGGCTTATAATCAATGGAAATTTATTTCTCACAGTTCTGGAAGCTGGAAAGTCCAAGATCAAGGTCCTGGCAGATTTGGTGTCTGGTGAGGGTCTGCTTCCTTGTTCATAGACGGCATCTTCTCACTGTGTCCTCACACAGGTGAAGGGACTTGCTAGCTCTCTGGAGTCTCTTTATAAGGGTACTAATCCCAACCACGACCTCTGACCCTCATGACCTAATCACTTCCCAAAGGCCCCACCTCCTAACACCATCGCCTAAGGGGTGAGGATTTCAACATATGAATTTTGGGGGGACATAAGCGTTCAGTCCATGGTGCAGGTTTTTCCACTTCTGTAAAGGTTAATACTCAAGATGAGCATGTTCTGTATGTATTTACAATGAAAGAAATTACTCTTTGTTATCTGATGTATAAGGAAAAGGTAATGATTTAGGAAACCCTGACTTATAGTCATGGGAGATTTTGGATAAATCTCTGAACCTCATATTCTGTATCTCTAAAGTGACGTTTGTTAGACGTACCGCACAGTGTCACGGGCAACACCTAAGGAGATACAAGTGGGAAGGAACTTCGTAAACTCCTAAATGATGTCCAAATATTGGAAACTAGGGAACATTAAAGAATTACACATTTAAAATGTCTTTTTTATTCCATTATATAGTAAATACATGCTCATAACAAAAATACAGAAAAGTAAAAAAAAAAAAAAAGGAGGAGGGGACAGGGAAGCAGTCAATAATAAGCTTTAAGGCATTATTAGATTAAAAGTGATACCTCTTTGAGTTGAATGACATAGTGAATTGTGGCCCCCAAAATGATCCTAACAAGTCCTAATCCCCACTACCTGTGAATGGTAATTTATTAGGAAAAAGGATCTTTGAAGATGTAATTAAGTCAGGGATCTCAAGGTGAGATCATCCTGGATTAACCAGGTGGGCCCTAAATGCAATGACAAGTGCCCTTAAGAGAAGGAACATGGAAGGAAAATGCAAGGGGAGGCAGAAGCAGAAATTGGAGTAATTGTTTAGAAGCCAAGGAATGCGGGCAGCTGCCAGAAGCTGGAAGAGGCAAAGAAGGATTCTTTCGTAGAGCCTTCAGACAGAGCATGGCTGTATTATTCCATCTCTGTTGCTTATAACAAAATACCTGAAACTGGGTAATTTATAAAGAAATAAAGTTTACTTTTTACAGTTTTGGAGGCTGGGAAGTCCAAAGTCCGGGGAACACACCTGGTGAGGGCCTTGTTCTTGGGTGGTGACTCTTCACAGTGATGCAGGGTGTCACATGGTGAATGGCTTGAGCAAGAGAGAGCTAAGTTGCTCACTCACTATCCTTATGAAGCCATCAGAACCACGCCCATGACCACCCATTAAACCATCAATTTATTACTCTATGAATGGATTAATCCATTCACTAGGGCATGGTCCTCATGATCTAATCACCTCTTATAGGCCCCACCTTCCAATTACTGTAATAGGATTCCCCACCCTCAACACCATTACAGTGGGGATTAATACATGAACCTTTGGGGGACACAATTCAACCCATAGCAGTGGCCCTGGCAATACCTTGATTTCTGACTTCTGCCCTCTAGAATTGTGACAGAACAATTTTCTGTTGTTTCAAGCCACCAACTTTGTGGTAATTTATTATGGCAGCCCTGGAAAACTAATACAGATGCCTACCGTACAGAAAGCCCCGAAAATATCATCATGCCAGAGCATGAGCAAGGCATTAAAAGACAGGAAAACATGTGGTTGGTGATGTGTGATACATGGCTTTTCTAATGCAAAAGTTTATTTTCTGCCCTTTTTAAAGGGGTACCGTCACATTAAATGGATTGAAACAAAACAGCATTAGAAACTAATATAAAGGCAAGTTAGAAGAAGGCTGGGAAGGAAAGCACTCAGCAAATAATACAGGTTGAGTCAGTTGAGTGGCCTTATCTTGTAGTAAGGAAAGACTTTTGGCATGGAATTAAGTAGGTGAGCATTTCCTCTTTAAAGTGGAGCATGGGAATAAAAGAAGAAAGAGTTTAGCAATGGTAACAGTTAAGGGACAGAGAATAAAGTACCTAATTCAGGATTTATACCACCTTTAGCTCTGACTTTATCTGTCCTTTTCTTTTGACTTTACATTTAGTTCTGTTTAAACATTTTAATAAAGGGATTGATTCTTATCGAGTAAAGTTGGAAAAAATTCATTGTTGAATTTGGGTGAGTCTGGGCAAAGGAAGTTCTTGGCTATTTGAGCAACCTTAATGTGGTATCTGGCATCTACGGCTCAATCAGTCAAAGCCCAAATTTATAATGCTAAATTTCTATGTCCTGGGACTGACCTTTTCTCCAACAGGATTTTTATAAGAAGTTTCTGCCCAAGGCAGAAGACACTTTAATTTAAAGTCTGCCTGGTTTCTATCTTGCCAAACCCCAGCCTCCCTTAAATTCTTTTCTACTCACTTACTACATTTTTATGGCTGTTTTCTCACTAAAGAGAATAGTAAGAACCAGCTACCTCTAAGCACGCATGCTTCATAAACATCATTTGATTCTCATGACGATCTTGGGAGGTACCTATTTTCATTCCCATTTTATACACTAGGAAACCAAGGAACTGTGCCACCGGAGGTACAGTGTGGTGGGTGGAAGTCAGATAGACATGTGTCAGATTTCTGGCTCCAAACCCAGAAATACCTGTGTGACTTTGGAAAAGTGATATGACCTTCATAAGCCTCAGTTTTCTCATAGGTAAAATGGGATAATACTCCATTTTCCTGTGTTCTAAGCAGCCCTTTATTTTCACTTCTTATTTTAATGTTTGAAATTGAGATGCGTCTTATAATTGCTTGTGTCTTGTAAAGTATTATTTACCCTATAAAGCTATTATTAAATTGATGACATGTCTTACCATTGATAGCATCTAATAACTGAGGAATTTATTAATACATACCTTCCAAGTTTCATATAAAGCTTAAAGGTTATATACGCAAAGCTCTTTGTACAGAATCATAGCTCAAGAAATGGTGATTATTACTTTTCAGTAACTTGGCCATAGGCTACATTACTGGTAAATGGCAAAGCCTAAATTGGAACCAGGTTGGTAACTGCATGCACAGAACTCCTTCTCTTCTATCCCCAAACAGAGAACTAGCTCATTTTTTTTCTTTTTCTTTTTTTTTTTTGCGTATTGAATTTTTTAATAACATGGTTGATAAGCTCATACAGGAATCTTGGGGACCATAAAACTAGCTCACTCTATTAGTTGTGAGTTGGTCCCTCATACCATGGCCCAGACTCCTTGAGTCTCATAACTCTGCCTGCTTTTTTAACTCTAATATCTCCACCATCCCACGAATCATGTGAACCCATCAACATTAAAATTCGAAGTTTTAATCCTTAAACTAATGCCCCCAAGACTTCCATAATTACTATGTGTTATATTAAGTTGTCGTGTTGTATTCTGGATACTATGCTTCTGGGATAACAGGATCTAGGTTAAAGATAAAATAGGCTAAAAAGGAAACAGAAAGGTAGATATTAAAAATATTGAAAAGAAGTTAGATCTTTAGCCTATGCCAATATCTCCTGTTTTATTTTGTATTTTTTCTTTTTTGCCCAGAGGGAATCAACAATTCATCATTGTACTAGTGATTGGTGTTGGTGTTCCCCTACCCACTGAAAGTAGCTCTGAGCTGGGGAGGGGAGTGTGGCCGAGAATTTCCACCACAAATTAGGTGTAGTGGACACCCTATTATTATTATTATTATTATTATTGCTGTTGTTATTTGCCTGCCCAGCATGTAATCTTTCTTCTTTTCTATTAGAGAAACTCTGTCCTTCCTCAGTCCTTAGCTTTGTCGGAGGTAGGATTCATCTTAGAGGTGGTTGAGAAGAAACCCAGGCCTGGACAATTAGCATTTTTCATCCCTTTGGACTCAATATTTGTTCAAGGATGAGCACATAACTTACATTTTTGCCTGATCTAGTTTGAGTTTTAACTTTCTAATATTTTCGATTGAAAGAGTCTATCTTCACTAATATAATGGAAAATCAAGATCAGTTGGCAGTTGGGGACATCCCTAACAGCCATAGGCCAACACTGCAACTAAACCCTTACAGAGACATTGATGAGGATAGTTTTTCAGGGTCCTCCAGCATCATCAAGGAAGAGGCTTGCTCTGATGCACTGACTTAGATCTAGAACAACCAGGCAGATATTTTCATTAGCAGTGAGTTTACTGTGGTACCACAAATTAATAATCCTTATTTAAGCCATACAATTCTGTCTTCTTGAATCCAGTGTTTGTCAAACAATTTTTTGGACTTAATTTAGCCTTTCTTCACTGGGAAGTGGGTACAGATAGTAGGTGAAACTGGTGCTCTGGGACGTATTTGGCAGGATAAGTGTAAATGAATGAACTCATGGTCTGTCTTGTAAGTAGCCTCCTGTGGGGGGTAACAATAGAGAAAGGGTGGTCAGTGGATACAAAATTACAGCTAGATAGGAAGAATGAGTTCTAGTGTTCTATAGCACTCTAGCGAGAGTACAGTTAACAACAAATTACTGTATAACTTCAAATAGCTAGTAGAGAGATTTTGAATGTTCCCAGTACAAAGACGTAACCAAAGTTTGAAGTGATGAATATGCTAATTACCCTGATTTGACCTTTGAACATTGTATACATGTACCCAAATATTACATTGTACCTTATAAATATATACAATTATCATGTCTCAATTAAGTAAAAATAAATTGAAAAATTTGATTATCATGCACCAGTCCAACTGGTGAGCTCAACCTTGGATAATTTAACAAATTTGAATTTCATAACCTACCTACAAATTTGAAAATCACACTCAAAAGAGAGATGGTTAATGGCAAGTAAAGATCCACCTTAAAGATTCCCTAAAACCACAAAAGTTTAAAATTGTGGAATATACTAAAAAGCATATGTACTTCACGGGTCCTGGTTTTCCAAAGTCTTGCAGTTTCAAATATTGACCTTGCGGAGGACTGGAAATTTTCCTCAGGCTATAAGTCTCTGGTGTAAGATAAAGATTTGTGGTACTGCAGGTTGCTGGCTCAGAGACAGACTAGTTACTGATTGTTATGTAAAGATACTGAGAGATTGCTGTAGGAAGGAATGTTTGCTAAGATCAAGCTTTTGTTGATAGGAACACTTAATTGTCTACTGGAATGTCACCTGGCTTGTTTCACTGAAAGTTACCAGCCTATATCGTTAAACTATAATCCCACCTATGTTCTCTTCCTGTAACTTCCTGGTCTGGAAAATAAATACAGGAAGAGAACCCCAATTCAGCATTAATTTCCCGAGAAATTAATTTGGTTCTCGCTTGAGTGTTCCCAGGGAAGTTAACCACTTCGGGGCTTCTCACTGCTCAGAAGAGATGGGCTTTGAGTAATCCTTTGCATCTCCGTCACCCAGGGGAAGTGGGATAACAAATCTGTGGGGGGGCGAAGCAACACAAAGCAACATAAAATGACCTATTTGTTGTTTTTTTCTTGAGGGAGGAGTAGAGCTCGTGTTCTTTGAAATGTATTTCACACATCTAAGGTCCCAGATGCACTGTGTGAGTGATCACTGGAGGGTTTCGGGGCTAATTGACTTGCCCACTTCTCCAAGTCCTCAGCCATCAAACTTTTTGATCCTTTGTATGGTTGGTGAGATGTTAGCTATGAAAAGTGGCTGTCATAGCCCTGGTAAGATGTTCTAAGATGTTACCTGATAAAGTGATTCAGTTTTTCAAAGTTTACATCCATAACTACCCTGGAAAGGCATTAGATTCTAGAGAAAGGGAAAATTGAATGCCCAATTTATTTTACAGTATGGATTACTGCAGTATCTTTAAGATAAAGAATGCCATTTTAGAGGATATTACTCTTCATTAAGAAGACTTGATATTCCTATGTGAACTGAAAATAACTAAACTATTATAAACTTGCTAGGATTTTTTCTTATTAAGCGCAACAAACACTGAATATCTGCTATGTACACGGCATGGGTTAAGTAAATGCTCCTTTTTACACAACGTAAGTGCAAAATACCGTCACAGTAATTTCCTAAGCCAGATAAAGGTACTTACCATAAAGGTTGTAATGTTTTTTAAATGTCAGAGCAGTAACTGAACAATTATAAGAGTTAGGGCACATTTTGTTATCAATTTGTCACTCTTACTATGACATTAAGCTCCTTCCTCTAAATTGCTCATTTGACATTTTTCCAATCCGGACTGTGTGAAGAGCTTCACAATGGACATCACCTCATTTTATTTTTTTCTTTTTCTTTTTTATAATAATTTTTTTAGAAAAAACATACGAGTTAAGCACAAATGCTTCTTTGTGAAAAAATTTCAAATCATCAAAAAGCAAATGTTCCCTTTGATTCCTACTCTCTTATTCCCCTTTCCGGAAGTTACACTGTTAAGTGTTTAGTGTATCCACTTCCGGCCCCTTCTCTATGCATTTCTGAAAAAATATGTGCATATATCAGTGTCTGGTTTTATTTTTGGCATGTGTGTTTATAAATTGGATCATAGTGTATGTGTTGCCCTGCAATTTGCCTTTTTTCATTTACTGGGATGTGTTAGGGATCTTCCCATATTAGTACATATAGGTTTATTTACACAATCATCCAACCAATATTTGTTGAGCACTATTGTAAATTTTATTGTTGTTCAGCGAATATTCACCATCCTTTTCCCAGCTCCCAGGGGAGGAGTGCTTTTTCTGCACCACTGATGTGGAGCTTGCTCATAGGACTTGCTTAGGCCAATGGAATGAGGGTGGAGGAAGGGACAGTGTGCCAGATCCTAGCAGAAGCTTTTAGAAGCATTGCAAGTCCTGCCAGCCTTGTTGGCCCCCCGCCCTCCACTAAAAGAATAGTATATCCGCCATGTTCTTCTGCTAGATCCCTGGTAGAGAAAGACACATTGAGCAGACCTGAACCCAACCCACCTCCTGGAACAGAGTTCCTACAGTTGACTGTAGAACCATGAGCAAGAAATAATTGTTCGCTGCTGTAAGCCATGGAGATGTTGGAATTTTTGTAATTCAGCACAATCCCAGCAAGAGCTGACTGATACAAACACCTGTTATTTGCCAGGCATTATTCTAGATGCTAGGAAAACAATTAAAATCCTTGGCCACATGGAATTTACATGGAAAAGCCAGCTAGTATTCTGTGGAATGGTTGAACCATGGTAAGGTATGGTCTCTTTTTCAGTCCCATAGACCTTTTTCAGAAATTACTTAGCACACAATGTGTGTGTGTCCTCAATGCTTCTGCCACCTCTAGCCCCTTCTTCCCATTCCCACTGCCACCTGTTCACTTCTCCCCTCTTCTCCTTCCACCTTGATGGTGGAGCCAATACCAATTAGCTCTTCCTCTGGGTTCTCTTCACCCTCAGATGGCCTATGCGTTATGATGGTGCCAATTCTATCCTCATGCAAAACTTAGTGATCCATTTTCCTGACTCACACAACACAAAGTCTGGCCTTCAATGTCTACAACCACCCAACTTCCCAAACTCATCCCTTCCCTACTCGTTCCCTATCATGTTTGGCCAGATAAGCCTACTTACTGCCCAGGCACACATCCTATGTGGTGGGCCACCCAGAATTCCCCCTTTACATCTGAGGCACTCACTCCCCCAGCTACTGGGAATATTGGTGGATGATGGCTTCCATATAAGTCCCTCTCTGGGTAATGTTCTTAATTGAAGATGGCTAAAACCTTTTCTTAGGGGGAGGGGGAGGGGTGGCTGGCTGGTCTGGACCTGAACCCTTGACATTGTTGTTATCAGCACCATGCTCTCCCAAGTGAGCCATGGCCAGCCCCCTTTGCTAAGACCTTTTTTTTTCATGACTGTATTACAGCCCAACACCTTTCTCTGCAAAATCCTACTTGTTTCATTCCCCACAGGGGTTGATCCAAGGATATGCCGTAATACATTTTCTGAATACTAAACTCCACTTCAGAGTCTGCTTCCTGGGGAATCTGACATAACACACTGTACCTTGGACCTTTCCCATACTGTGGGACCTTTGATCACGCTGTGCTCTCCATCCAGAACACCTGCCCTATAGTCCTCTGCTAGTTAAACTCTACCCATACTTCATGGCCTTCCCCAAACATCACCCAGAAGTCCTTGCTCTCTCTTCGGACCCCCATCAGCAGTGCTCTTTTCATACTTGCGTTATGGTGCTATGGGGGCTGGCAGGTTGAAAGGGAGATTGGACTTTAACTTGACTTTGGAGTCAAGCAGGTTGAAACTCCCCCACTCACCAGCTATGTGACCATCGACTCCTCAGTTTTTCTCATTAATAAAATAGGATTAAAAAATGGATATTTCATAGGATTATTGTAAGCATAAAAATGAGATAACACAGAAAAGCACTTGGCACATAGGAGGTGCTCCCACCCTTTTCTTTTTTCCTCCACTTTATCACGTGCCTTTATTAATTATATTAGTCACTTGGTGGCTTTTCTCATCTGACTACGGGCTTTGCAAGGGCTGGAATATGCCTTGCTTATCTTTGCATTCACACAGTGCTTAGCACAAAGAGGTTAATAAACGTTGAAGTGAATAACACTTTGAGGCAAAATGTTCTAGTATGTTTTTGGAACCAAGACTTTCCATGTCATATCCCATAATTCATAAATTTATCACACAAATAAGGGAGTCCAGAATGTCTATTTATTCTCAATAGCAACTGTAACTGGAAAGAGTTCTGACAGCCCTCCACTGGCCTCTCTCCTCGAGCACCATATGGGAAACCAAACCAAAAACAAAGGTGTGCTTACGATGTTTGCACTCAGATAACAGCAAAGGAATTCCAAGGCAAACTGTACACATTGGTGTTCCTATGACCAAAGTTTTTCGTAACCCAATGTTTTAATGACCGTAGTTGAGCATTTTTGTGGGGTGGTAGGGTGGTGGCTGGCCAGTGTGGGGATCCGAACCCTTGACCTTGGTGTTACAAGGCTGCACTCTAACCACCTGAGCCAACCAGCCAGCCCAGCACATTCTAAAATAATCTTAAAGGCTTGCACTGGGGCAAGAAGTGACCAAGTTAGCCCAGTGTCTTAGCATATGTCCAAGACATGTTTCCTGAGTTCTTTAATAAATGGATGGATGGGTGTGGCTGAGCCATGGGTGAAGTTCTGTAGAAGGGACGCTTCCATCTCCTCAGACACACTCTGGTCACCTTCAGGGAAAATTGAAGGGCAGAGTTGTACTTCTATGTAGCTACTCTTAGGTGTGGTTGCTGGTATAAGTGAAAGCATGCCTCTTGTGTGTGACAGCATCGTTTCTGAAGGGGAACATATATGGTGATGATGTTCTGGTGTTGGAAAGGACATTTATTTAAAACCCCAGTAAAGCTTTATATCCAAGTTTCTTAATAGGCATCAATGGCCCATTGCACAGGTTGGGTTCCCTGGGAGGCAAACATGCAGGATGTGTGTTAAGGAGAGCCCTTGGGACGGACACCTGTGGAAGAGATGAGAAGGAAGCAGGAGTGGGTGGAGGAAGAAGTTGAGCTGCGATGCAAGGCCTGAAGTCAGCCTTGGTCGATCCATGGGGAACTCCGGAGCTCGATTGTGCCAAGTTAGGTCAAGATGACCGGTCCTTTGTACTCCTGCCTCCATCAGTCATGGTATGTGGGCTGTCCTCTGGATGGTGTCATTTTGAGTGAAGTGGTTCTTGTAGCTGAGGCAGGCCCTGAAGGAGCTGACAGTTGAGTGCTGTCTGCACACAGCGCTCCTGCCACTGAGGTGCCAAGTCCTTCCTTGTAGGGGATCTGGGAGGTGGCTCTCTGTATTCAACACAGCCTGTTAGACCCTATCCCTGTCCCTCCCCTGCCCTCTCCTTCGGCCATCCAGCAGCATTGAAGGGCTTATGGTGTCCATGCCTTTGCTCACGCTGCCTCTCTTCTTAGGATGTCCTTCCTCTCCTTTGTTGAGCTAACTTTCACTCATCTGTTAAGATTAATCTCTGGGCATCATATCCTCCCAGATGCTTTTTTGGACTCCTCAAAACAAGATAAGTTGCTTCTCGATAGTGTTTTCAAATTGTCCTGCCCCTGGTGCTTCTTTACCACTCTACTGCTGTGAATCTGCTTGTGCATCTGTTTCTCGTTCCACACAGGGCCTGGCACCTGGCAATGTCCGACTCAAACGTGAACATCCAATTTGTGTCTGTCCGATGAATGATCAGGTGGAAGAGTGACGGGGTTTGTTAACAGCACTGGTATGTGAGTGTGTAATTATATTGGCTAAGAAGTTACAAAATAGGTCTATTATAACATCATGTGTGTTTATTTGGACTCTTAAACTTGTAATAGATAGGTCTCAAATTCACTGAATCTGTTTCCATTTGGCTGGCTGGCTGTTTTGTAAAATGAACAACATGTATGATATTTTATGAGCTGCTGTTTCCCAACCGGCAGGTTAGGACACCTTGGTGGGTCCTGAAGATGTTCTTGATGTGTCACAATAGCCTCAGCTTCCTCATTCTGTAATTGACTTCTGGCTGGCAGGGCAGATTAGTGGTGACTGTGGTAGAGAGAGGAGGTGGGACGACACAGGCGAGTACGTGAGTCTGCAGGTCAGGGGTTTGGGGTGGGGACCAGCGAAGGCCTGGATGGGATGGAGCAAGAGGTGGAGGCAGCACACCCTGCCTTGTCTCTACATCCTGCTTTGCACAAGGCTGGTGAACACAGAGATTTTGAATAACTGAATGTGATGTCACAACAGAAGCCTCCTAATGTGGAATCAACTATACACTGCCAAGTCAGATGAGGATGGAAAATGAAACAGAGCATGAGCTGAGGATGTAGACCACTCAGAGAGGCTTGTACTTGGTAAAAGAGAAAATTTGCCCTGTATATGTCTGGGCAAAGAACGCTCATGTATTAGACGCTTGTGGTTAGAAATGGGAGAAGCCTGCCTGGAACTACCTTAGGCAAAAAGGGGGATTATTAGTTTATGTAGAAAACCCTATAAAGGCAGAGGTACGGCTGTCTTCTGGGAGGACAGGGACAGGTTAGTCCCCCATTAGTGTGGGAAGTGCCGGTTTCTCTGTGTCAGTTGTCCTCTTCCAGACAGGCTTTTCCACAGATTGGACCACAGATGACAGCAGCTGACAACTCTCATCTTCCCAGATTTTATTCATCCAATTCATAAAATAAATATCTATGGAGCACCGATTACATGCCAGACATTGTTCTAGACATTGGGAACATCAAGGGAAGAAAAACGAGAAAATAAACTCTATTCATATTCTAGGGAAGGAAATTCAGACAGTAAACAAAAGTAAAGAGGACTATTTTACAGTATGTTAGAAAGCGACGTGCTATGGGGAGAAAATCAGCATAGCAGGGGAACAGGGAGTGCGGGGAGTGGGGGCTGCAATTGAAATATAGCAGCCAGGGAAGGCCTTACTGGGATGATGACATTTGAGCAAAGACCAGAAGGAATAGAGAGGGTAGCCGTACAGATAACTGGGAGAAGAGCACTGAAGTTGGGGAGAACAGCAAGTGCAAAGGACTTGAGGGGGGCATGTACTTGGCAAGGGTGAGGAACGTCAGCAGGTCTGAGAACACATAGGAGTGAGCAATGAAAAGGACAGTAGGAGATGAGGCCACGGAGGTGAGGGATGTGGGGCAGATTATGCAGGGCTTTGTGGGCCATAGTAAAGACGTTGACTCTGACTTAGAATGTGAGATGGGCAACTACTAGAGGGTTTTGTGTAGGGGAATGACATTATCCAATTTGCAGTCTCCCCTGGCTTCTGTGTTGAGAATGAACCACACAGGCAAGGGTAAAAGCAGGCACCTGTTGCAATAATCCAAGTGAGACATGATGGTGGCTTGGACCAGGTTGAGCTGTCTGAGAGGGATGGCTCCTGTCAAGCTCCAATTAGAAGGGGAACGAAGGTTATGAGGTCGTATGGGTTATGTGGTCGCAAGTATGACTGGTTGCCCCATTGGGAGCACTTGGGTAGAGTGGGAGAGGGAGCAGCTTATCTTAAATGTTGGGAGCTGTTTCTAGAAGAAGGAAAGAGTGGGAGGCAGATCACAATAGCTGTCTACTTCAGGCATTGTTTACTCAACTGCTTTAAAATTTCAGAAGTATTCTCCTACCTTTGATTATGTGTTTGAACAGATCTGGGAGAAGTTCTCTGCCTAAAATTCACACGCTGTATTCCACTACATCCATGGACTAGTCCGCTTAAAACCAAGCTCAAGTTTTCATGAAGAACCGAGCCATGAGTGGGTTCATCCTGACACAGTGTCTTTTATAGTCCTTGTCTTCCCTCTTATAGAAGTTTTCTTTGTTGAAATATAGCTTACTCAATTTCTTATTTACTCTCATCAACAAATGACTTAAATGGTTCCATATGAGTGCGCCTGGATTTCCCAAAAATGACCTCTTAAGAATGCCACCCTGATTCTCTGAAAAGAGAACATCTGATGAACATTGCAATATTTATGTTATCTCAGCTTCTGAGTGATTCTTGAAAATGCTGGATGGAAATTTAAAACTCTAAAGAGTAAAATAGGCTCTTCCAGCATTGTTGTTACAATTACAATGAAGATTTTAAATACAGAATCTGGGGGGGGGGGTCTTTTATATTTAACCATGACACAAACTCAATGAGTGGTCCTTGAACAGTGGACTCTTCCCTCTCAATTTTTTTTTCCTTTGGTCACAAATGCATACTATGATGACAACTGCAGCAATTTCAGACTATATCCAGTACTAAAATATATCTCTCTTGCAATTAGAATGCCCTCGTCCACCTCAACTTTTATTAGACTTCATACTCTTGGTTTAGACTGAGTTTAACGTTATCACCTTGTATACTGGAAGGAGAAGCTGAATATTTTTTCTTCTTTGTTTACAAGCTTACCTGTAGCCTTTCTAGAATGAGATGTTTAGACTTTGTCTGTGTTGTATACTCTCTGATTACTACGAGGTACACACAGATGGGAACAATACTTGCTGAGGCGTCAGTCTGTTCACTGCCAAATCTACGGTCTACACTTCTGATATCCAGGATCCCTCCCCTTGGCGAGCAGCTAGGGTGTACCTGCTGGTTCTTTTCTCCTCTCTTTCTCTTTACCTTCCACCCCACCCTTTCTCCCCTCTCACCCTCACCACGGGTTTTAGCCAAAAAATTCAAACACTACCACAAAAATGTATTTTGAAAGGTTAAGGCCATGTTACATTTTGCAAACTACATATACTGCATTAGGTCATTAACTTACACGGAATTATATAAGCAACAAACCATATCATAGGCACTAAGTTCTTCTAGTATCAAGGAGAGGGTGGTGGCAGAGTTGCACCCCAATGGGGAAGAGTACTTTATCACTGATGTCATTTAGAATTGCTGGCACATGGAGACAATAAAAGGCAGACCAACGTTCAGTCATGCCGTTGCTGTTTTCAAACTCTCTAAAGACAATTGTCCCCTCTATTGCCTGTACTCAGGACTGACTGTTCTTACTGCCCCCACTTTAGTACACCATTTTCTAGTACGAATTAAGAAAAACAAAGAATGTAAACCATGTGAGGACAGGGATTTTTGCCAGTTTTATTCACCACTGTATCCCGAGCGCCTAGAACAGTGACTAGCATATATTAAATGCTCGATAAATAAATATTTGTTGAATGAATGAATTTATTATGGAATATTAACACAAACAAAAGAAGGTATGTAATCAATTTATATGGTATAAAAAATGTAACAAATACTCACCAAGCTAACCTAATAAATAGAATTTAATACTACTAGATCCCCTGTATAACCTTCTCTTGCCATATGCTTTCCCATTATTCCAGAGGCTACTACTATGCTGAATTAATCTTTATTTTACTTTATTATATTATATTATATTATGTGTTTGTTTTCTTTTTTGAGTGTGGATTACTTTGTACATATAAAAGAATGTTTTATAGATAATAAACACTCATGTATCTACCACCTAGCTGAAGCAATAGATTATTACCAAGACCACTAAAGTTTCTGTATTCCTCCCTGATCTTAAAAACCACATCTTCATGCTCTCCCCTAAATTTTGAATTTAGCATTTCCTTGCTTGTCTTTATAGTCTTACTACATTTTTATGTATGAAGATAAATAATATATTCTTCAGTTTGACATTTTAAACTTCTTGTAAATGGTAAAATATTGTATATATTCATCTGTGACTTGCTTTTTGTGATCAGCATTCTGTGTGTGAGTCTAGGGATGTGGGGACCAGTTATGCTGGTTGTGTACTGCACAACTGCTTTGAGGTCTGGGTGAATGGTAAACCCTGGAGTCATACAATGTACAACCTGCTTGGCTGTACATCAGGCTGTGCTAGACTGTGTTTCCAAAGATGGCTACAAAAATGTCTCCCATCCCACAGACTCTCTTGCAATGTGACCTTGTCATCCCCCATCAAGAAATGGAGTCTATTTTCCCTTCTCTTGGATCTGCGATGGCCTCGTGACTTATTTTGAGTAACAGAATGTAGCAAAAATTATGACGGTTAAATTCCAAGCATAGGGAGCAAGAGATCTATAGCTTCTACCTTCACCATTTGGAATGCTGCAAGCTTCCATGCACGAAATCTGATTACTCTGAGACCACCATGGTGTGAGGAAGTCCAAGCTGACCATATAGTGAGAGACAGGCCATTCGGAGAAGCACTGAGGTGCCAGACATGTGAGCAAAGCCTTATTGTATCATCTAGCTCAGCCCAGTCACTGACTGAATGCAGCTGAGTGAATGACCCTGGAGTAGCCCTGACCAAATTCCTGACTCACAGTAAAATAAAGCTAGAATGATCCTTCAGAACATTTGCAGTTATCCTGAGTTGGGCTGATCAGTCAGTCATTCAATGTGGCCACCCCAGCAAGGAAGGTGACCTTGGACAAAGTAGTTCTCTGCCGCTGACTCAGTCCCTGAAGTCTGACAGTGGACGGCAGACTGCAGATGGCACTCCTAGCAGCTGGGGCCACAAGTCCTTCCTTGAAGGAGGTTCTGGGAAGTGCATCAGTGTCTACAGTATTTTATTGTATTTTACAGCATTTTATTGTATGAGTATATGACTATTTATTTAACTCTTTTCTAGTCCATGGATATTTGGATTACTGAGATCATCAGATATTCTCTTGTATTTTCTAAATATGCTAAAGTTTTGCTGCTCATATTTAAATCCTGAATGAACTAGGAAGTGTTTTTTTTTTTTTTTCATAGTATGAGGTAAAGATCCAATTTTTTTTTCACACAAATAACTGTGAATTCACAATGACACCTCTGTTGTATATCAAGTGTCACTGTATGTTTGGTGTCTTGCTGGGCTGCCAATTGTGTTACTGTATTCTGTAGGCTCATTTATCTATCTCTGTGCCAATGACCTAGTGTCTTAATTAGTGTAAATTTATAAGACTTGGAGCAGGGTCCTCTCAACCTTGTCATTCTTCTCTAGGAGTGTCTGGGCTATTCTTGATTCTGCTCTACCATATAAATTTTAAGTCAGTTTGTCAAATTCCAGACACAAAAATCTGTCAGGAATTGTTTGTGTTGTTCTCTTTTCTATGAAAATGTCTTTATTTTAGAAATCATCTGTATCTTGTTAAAATTTGGGAAACAGTTAATTGAGGGATTTGCTAGCCACTTGTAGTGGGTTCAGTGGTGGCCCCTTCAAAAGCTATGTCCACATCTGAACCCCTGGAACCTGTGAATGTGATCTTATTTGGGAAAAGGGTCTTTACAGATGTAACTAAGTTAAGAATTTTGAGATGAAGATATTATCCCGGATTACCCAAGTGGGCCCTAAATCCAATGTCAAGTGTCCTGAGAGATGTACAAAAGGAGAGACATAAGGAAGAGGAGGAGACGAGGTGTTTATAGAGGCGAGGATTGGAGTGATATGACCGCAAGCCAAGGAACACCTACAGCCACCAGAAACCAGAAAAGGCAAAGAATGAATTCTCCCCTAGAGCCTCCAGAGGGAGTGCAGCCCTGCTGACAACTTGATTTCAGACTTCTGGTCTCCAGAACTGTGAGGGAATCAATTTGTTGTTTTAAGTCACCTAGTTTGTGGTATTTTCTTATGGCAGCCACAAGAAACTAATATACCTCTCATTATTTTCTCTAAGCTTGTCTCTTGTATTGTTAGATCCCTAGAAAGTGGCATGCTGGGGGCATATTATTACCAATATAAATGGAAATAAATATAAATGTCCTCACTGGATTGAAGCCAGATATTATGTTTAATATGGATTGAATTGTGTCCCCCAAGTTTTAAGTCACTGAAACTTAATTCCCATTGGAACTGTTGAGAATGGGAAATCTTATTATGGTAATTGAAAGGTTGGGCCTTAAAGAGGTTATTAGATTCTGAGGACCACGCCTAGTGAATGGATTAATAATGGTGGTCTGGGGCGTGGTTCTGAGGGCTTTAAAAGGAGAGCATATGAGAGTCTCTTTCTGCTCTGCCATGTCACAATGTGATAACCTGTGTCACTGAAGTCACCACCAAAGAAAGCTCTCACCAGATATGTTCCCTGGACTTTGGACTTCACAGCCTCTGCAATTGTAAGTAATATTCTTTCTTTATAAGTTACCCAGGTCCAGGTATTTTGTTATAAGCAACAGAAATGGACTAATACAAGGTCTTTGAACTTTCTAAACAGGTAGTATGAGAAATGACCACATGAAAAAATGCCTGCATCTGCTGCAAGACAGCACCTCTAATTCCCAGGAGAAGGTCAACGCAGAATATTCCCGTGAGTGAAATGAATGCGCTCACTAAATTCAGGCAAAAGAACATATTGGGGAGAACTAAAAATTTGTAAGTTGTGCTCAAGACAAGCCAAATACATAGACAAATCTTGGTCAGGGCTACTGGGGTATGCTGTTTGCAGGTTAAAACGATGGTGACAACACAGTGGGCATCTTAGTAGCAGCATCCCTCCACATGCGTGACTTGAGTCACCTGCTCCAATCTGGACTGGCTGCACATATCTGGCACACAGCGGTCATCCCAGGTACTTTTGCCTTGAAATATGTCTATTGTCTGCAATCCAGAGGCCTCCTGCTGACACTGTATAGAGAATAAACCTCCATATCTCTGCCAGTTTGGGGAGAGAAAGTTGCTTTGACTTTTTTCAGAAAAGCTTTATAACTTTCTCTATAAATGTCATGCATATCTTTATTAGATGTATTCCTAGATTTTTTTTTTTGCTATTATAAGTGGTATATTTTGAAACATGTTTTCCATCTGTTGCTGTTGTACAGAAATAAATTAATTTTAAATCTTCTCATTTAATCAACCATTTTCAACTATTCTATTAACTCCAATTATTTGTCAATTAATTCTTTTGGGTTTTCTGGGTTGGAAATCAGATAATTTTCAAATAATGACAGTTTGTTCCCTTTCCAAACTTTATAACCTAAAAAGGTTATACATTTTTTTTCTCATTTTACTTAACCAGACAGGATCTCTAGTTTGATGTTGAATAGAGGTGGTAATAGTCCTTGTTTTGCTCCTGATTTAATTTTAATGTTCTCATGTTTCAGATTTAGGTATTAGGTTGGTTTTAGGTCTTTGGCAAATAACTTTTATTAGGTTATCTTCTATTCCTAGATTGTTAGGCAATTTTATTCCAAATAGGCATTGAATTACATTGAATGCTTTTACTGAATTTGTTAAGATAATTTTTTTTCCTGTCTTTATCAGTGAGTAAAAATAATGGATTTTCTAAAATTAAATTAGCTTTGCCTTCCTGAGATAAGCACTGCTTAGGTGTGATGTTTATCTGTTCTGTTCGTTGCTGGATTCAGTTTGTATCCAGTTTGTTTAGGGTTGTTAGATCTGTGTTGGTGAGTGAGGCTGTACTATAGTATTCCTTTCTTACACTTTTCTTATCTGTCTTTGCTGTAAAGGTTGTACTAGCCTCATAACAGTTGGAAAGCTGGAGAGTTCCTTTCTATTTCTATTACTTGGAAGAATTTTTCTAATATTGGACATATTTCTTTCTTGAATGCTCAGTAGAACTTGACTACAAAACCGTCTGAGCCTGATGTTTCTACATATTGATTTTATTTCCTCAGTGCTTACAGGACTACCCAAGATTTCCGTCTTTTTAGTCAGTTTGGGTTGATTGTATTTCCTAGGGGTTTTGCCATTTTGTACAAGTTCTAAGTCTATTGGCATTAAGATTTTCATTGTATTATCTTTTCAATAAACCAACTTTTGACTTTGTTGATCCTCTCTGTTATCTGTCTTCTGTTTCATTATTTAGCTTTATTATTTCCTTCTTTTCTACTTTCTTTGGGTTTATCCTCTTTTTTGTTTTTACCAACTTAAGTTCAATACTTAGCTCATTACTTTTTATTTCAGCTTATTTCAAAATTTTTTAAACTTTTTATTTTGAAGTGATTAGATTCACAGAAAGTTGCAAAAATACTACAGAGGATTCCTATGTACCCTTTACCAAGTCTCTCCCAATGGTTACATTTTACGTTTCCATAATACGATATCAAATCCAGGGAAATTAAACTGGTACAATGTGTGTGTGTGTGTGTGTAGTTTTATGCCATTTTATCACATGTATTGATTTGTGTAACTACTATCACAGTCAAGATGCAAAATGATTCCATCACTACCAAGGTTTCCTTACTGCTAGCCTTTTGTAATTAAACCCATTCCCCTCCCACCCACCATCTCTAACTCCTAGTAACTACAAATCTGTTCACCATCTCTATGGTTTTATTGTTTTGAGAATGTTACATAAATGGATTTATACAGTATGTGACCTTTGAAATTGATCCTTTTCATTTGGCATAACGCCCTTAAGATCCATCCAAATTGTTGCTGTGTCAATAGTTTGTTCCTTTTCATTGCTGAGAAGTATTCCATGGTACAGACATACGACCATCTGTTTAACCAACCATCTGTTGAAGGACATTTTGGTTGCTTCCAATTTTTGACTATTACTCATTTATTTGTTCTAAGAATTTTTATGTAGATTCCTGAGACTTTTCCTATGTGGACTATCATGCTATCTGAAAATAGGGATGCTTTTATTTCCTTCCTAATCTGTATGGATTTTAATGCCTTATTGCACTTGCTGGGATTACAGTATTATTGCGATTAAGAGTTTTGAGAGCAGATATCCTTGCCTTGCTCTGAATCTTAAGAGGAAAGCATTTCATCGTTCACCATTGTGTATATTATCAGCAATAGGGTCTTTAAGGTGTTCTTTATCAAGTTGAGGAAGCTCTCCTCTATTCCTAGTTTTTAAAGCATTTTTTTTCCCCCGTCCTTTTTGAGACCAGCCGCACCGCGCTCAGCCAGCGAGCACTATGAGTGCACCGGTCATCCCTATATAGGATCCAAACCCGCGGCGGTAGCGCTGCTGCGCTCCCAGCGCTGCACTCTCCCGAGTGCACCATGGGCTCAGCCCTTAAAGCATTTTTTAAATCATAAATAGGTGTTAAATTGTTTTGCATTATTTTATAAGATAAAATTCACATACAAAAAATTCATTATTTCAGGGGCCGGCCCGGTGGCGCACTGGATAGTGCGCCGCTTGGGAAGCGCGGCGGCGCTCCCGTCCGAGGGTTCGGATCCC
>NW_007726718.1:119276-141627 GCF_000696425.1 Galeopterus variegatus
AAAAAAAAAACCGGGACCGGAAAAAAAAAAAAAAAAAAAAAAAAAAAAAAAAAAAAAAAATTCATTATTTCAAACAAAGTGTACAATTCAGTGTTCTTTTTTGTTTTCTTTTTTAAAGTATATTCACAATGCTGTGCAACCATCACCACCATCCTATTTAAGAACATTCTTAATACCTCAAAAAGAAATCCTATACTCATTAAGCAGTCACTCTCCATTCTCACTTCCCCTCAGCCCCTGGCAACCACTAATCTGCTTTCTGCCTCTATGAATCTATCTATTTCAGATATTTCATATACATGGAACCATATAATATGCAACCTTTTTTATCTGGCTTCTTTCACTTAGCATAGTGTTTTCAACTTCATTCATGTTGTAGCATGTTTCAGTACTTCATTTCTTTTCATGGCTGAATAACATTCCATTGTATGAATGTACCAAAGTTTGTTTATCCATTCATGAGTTGATGGAATTTGAGTTTTTTCTACTATTTGGCTATTATGAATAATACTTCTATGAATATTCATGTACACTCATGTATGTGAACATTTGTTTTTAATCTCTTGGTTATATACCCAGGAGTGGAAGTGCTGGGTCATATAGTAACCCTATGTTTAACTTTTTGAGAAACTCTATCTTTAACTTTTTGTAGATTTGGCAAGGTAAAGGCAAGCCTTTTGAGCTGGTCTTCCAGAGAGTCACCGGATGGGTCAAAGAAAGTGATTATAATTATTTGTGAATGCAGTCTGTTCTGTTCCCTCTTGCACCAGTACTGAGAAGGTGAAGTATTATTTTTAAGGCCACGACTGAGCTGGGGAGTGAGGGATGGGACCAGGGTATGTCAAAACTTCACAAAGCTTGCTGTTCTTACTGAGATTCAGCTTGTTTTTCCTGATTAAGCACTGTGTTCATCCTTATAAGCTTTTGGTTAGTTTTCAGAATTCAGAAAAAGTTGATTTTGCCAGTTTTTTCATTGCTTTGGAGGAAGAACAGGCTTTTGAAGTTTCCTATGCCACCATTTTGAATGACATCTTTCTTGGGGGTTAAATTTTGTCAAATATTTTTTCTGCATCAATTGAGATGATCATATTATTTTTCTTCACTAGCCTGTTAATATGATGGTGTACATGGATTGATTTTCAAATATTGAACCAGCTTTTCATCCCTGTAATAAATCCCCTTTGCTCATAATGTGTAATTCTTTTTATATGTTATTCAATTCTATTTGCTAATATTTTGTTAAGTACTTTTGTGCCTATAGTCATGTGGGTTATTAGTCTTCAGTTTCCTTTTTTTTCTGGTTTTGGTATCAGGGTAATATTGGCCTCATATAATTAGTTGGGAAATATTTCCTCCTCTTCTATTTTTGGAAAAGATTTTGTAGATTTGGTGTTAATTCTTTTTAAAATGTTTGATAGAATTCACCTGGAATTCATGTTTGGTAGAATTCATGTGTTGCCTGAGGATTACTTTCTTGGGAGTTTTAAAGTTACAAATTCAATTTCTGTAATAGTTATAGGGCTACTCAAATGATCTGTTTCATATTGGGTAAGTTGTGGTAATTTGTGCTTTTTAAGGAATTGGTCCATTTCATCTAATTCATCAAATTTTTGTGTGTGGAGTTGTTCATAGCATTCCTTTACTATCTTTTTAATGTCTGCAGGGTCTGTAGTGATATCCTGTTTCACTTCTGATATTAGTAATTTATGCCTTCTCTCTTTTGTTCTTTTTCAGTCTTGCTAGAGACATGTACATTTCATTGTTCTTTTCAAAGAAACAACTCCCTGCTCATTGATTTTTTTCTATTGTTTTTCTGTGTTCTAAATAATCTGTGGGTTAAAGAGAAAGTCTCAAAGGACATAAAAAATACATTGAATTGAATGAAAATTAAAATATAGCATATCAAAATTTGTGAGATACCACTAAACCAGTGCAGAGAGGGAAATTTTTACCTCTAAATGTTTACATTAAAAAACAGAAAAAGTCTCAAATTAGTCACCTAAACTCTTTAGGAAACTAAATAAAGAAGAGCAAAATAAACCCCCCCCAAAAAAAGCAGAAGGGAAAAAAAAAGACAATAAAAATAAGAGCAGAAATCAGTAGTAGATTAGAAAGAAGCAATAATATCACAGTGGTTATAAACCAGAAGAAACAGAACATGAGATGGTTCAAGTCTATCATTGTGTGTTACCACTTGGAGTTTGCATTTGTTTTCAAAATTTAAAATAGTGGAACAAAGTATGAACTGTGATATTTAATATTTTTGTTGGGTAAGTGAAAATATTAATTCATACATGCAATATTTTACTATATTTGAAAAACATTGTTGTCTTAGTCCATTTGGTCTGTTCTAACAAAATACCATAGACTCTGCAGCTTATACACAACAGAAATTTATTTCTCACAGTTCTGAAGGCTGGGAAGGCCAAGATCAAAGCACTAGCAGATTTGGTGTCTGATGAGGGCCCATTTCCTGAGACATAGATAGCACCTTCTGGTTGTGTCTTCACATGGTGGAAGGGGCAAACAAGCTCCCTTGGGCCTCTTTTATAAGAGCATTAATCACCTACCAAAGGCCCCACCCCTTAACACCATCATCTTGAGGGTTAGGATTTCAACATATAAATTTTGGAGGGACACAAACAGTCAGACCAGAGCAACTATTAATGTTGAAATGTATTCCTTTCATTTGCTAATTGCTCATTTTAAAACTAAAGAAATAATTTTAAAAAGTGGTAACAATATTTTCTCATATACAGACAGGTGTACTAAAAGATGATCCACTCTGATTGTCAGATTCAGTAGGCAGGTTACTGGTTTGACCAAGGAACATTTCTTTATACATTCCTCCTCTCCATTCCATACATATCCCTTTTTTTTCAAAATAAATTATTATAAACAATGCTGTGACCTCCACCCTTGCAGTATAAAGAAATTGAAATTGTGGGCTGTGTCTAAATCTGCACAGAAAAGTACTTGCTATTGTTTTGTAAAGCAAAACGCCCACAGCCTCTGAGAGCATTACTCTTGGTGAAGTCATCCCATCCACTGCAATTGTGACAACACTCATTCACACATAGAGAAGACTTAAACAGAGCAAAGGAATGCACCTCGGTGCCCGATAAAAAAAAAGTACAATCTCAATGCAAATATGTTTAAGTAAATAATTCCAGCCTAGAGACTGATTTTACTAATACTAAGAAAATTAGAAATAAGCCATTTGTAAATTTTGTGACTTGAAGGACAAATATCATTTTGTGGATGGGAAGTTTAAAATTAGACATTCTAATTAAGTGAGCTTGGATATTTTATAGGATGAATCTTTAGGCCTAAAACCAAGGAGTATATAATGAAAACCTGCTATAACATGGTTAATTTATGTTATGGGTATCACTCTTATCCTGTACCTATATTAATATTAATGCTGTATGCCTGACTGAATAAGCATATTCCCTCTGGAGCATACAGAGTGAAGCCCATATGCTTCCCCAGGGAAGTTCCTTCTATTTCTGAACTGTTTCTTGGCTCTCAATAAACAATACAGGCTTCATTTTGCTTGTGCATATACCTGATCTTACTAGTTTCTTTTTAAAAATTTAGTTATCTTGCACCATCATTTATTGTAATATTATATGTCTGTCTTCAGTGGAATTTATTACTGTCTCTAACTTATATAGATCTTTATATAGATCTTTCTCCCTCAAAATTGTTGAAATCAGAAAAAGCATCAGAATTTAGGTACTCATATCACACCATGAATCTTTATTTTTTATTCCTATGCAAATACAATTCCAAACTATTTTAGATGACAGTTTGGTCATCCATTCTTTATACATAGCTATTTGTATGAAACACAGTCTTTAAATAAACAAGTTATCAATAGGTGCAACCTCTACGTGCATGAAGAACTCGTTGCAACAGGACTCCCTTCTTTGAATCTGTGATCTTGTGATTTTTCAGATGCCACTCTCCTCATCCAGAAAAAAATTGTTCACTTGCAAAAGGCCCTTGGGCATAACATGACATTTACGATGTATAGAGTATGCATTTCATGTTTATTTCTCATGTATTTATTTCCTCTGGTTAAAAACTAATATGCAGTCTACAACATCCAAATAAATGATTTGACATATTGTATACAACACATGTTCAAGTAATTAATTTTCTCATGGAAATGTCATACCATTTAACTCATAGTTATGAGCCAAATATTTGTGCAGTAGTTTGTAATGAATATATGCACAATCACAGATTGCCCTATTTTCTTTGTACTCAAATGTAATTTAAAGGGACAGAATTAGGGTGCAGGAACTTCACATTATTTAATGTTTGATGCATAGTAGGTTTTCAATAGCTGCTTGTTGGATGAATAAATAAATGACCAACCAACTTGCCAGATTTTACCAAATCCTATGAATTTAGTGGGTTTTTTGGTTAGTTTTATTGGACTCATTATTATATTACTAATACAATTAACTGTGTGTGATATGTTTTGAAATACTTGGTTGATGAAGGATGCAGCAAAAATAATTATGGATATATGTGAGCAAAAGATGATATAAAAACCAATTTATATGTATCAAGTAGAGAACACCTGTATTATTCAGATTTTTTTTCCAGCAGCAGGTAACAGAAATAGGATCAAACTGGCTTGAAAATAAGGAAATCCATTATGACATCTGTATTAGTCCATTTCTGTTGCTTATAACAGATTACCTGAAACTGGGTAATTTACAAAGAAATGAAATTTATTTCTTACTGTTTGGAGGCTGGGAAGTCCAAGGTCCAGGAAACACATATGGTGAGGTTCTCGTGGGAATTCTCTACAGGGTCCTGTGGTGACCAGGTTGTCACACGGGCAAGAATGGGCTGAGCAAGAGAGAGCTAAACTTCTCACTTGCTGTCAGAACTGCACCCATGGCCACCTATTAAACGATCAACCCATTCACGAGGGCATGGTCCTTGACATCCAATCACCTCATAAAGGCCCCACTTTCCACCAACATATTGAGAGTTAAGTTTCAACATGAGCCTGAGGGGACATTCAAACCACAGCAACATCTAAAGGTAATGTGAGCTGCAGGCATTGTGTAGACAAATAACAGTGTCCACTCCAACACCATCCTTCTTCAAAAGAAGAATTGAACTAGTTAGTCAAGAAGTATTCCTGTATCTCCACAAAAGTGAGGATTGATTTTCTCCTAAAGATACATTCCATCAGTGAATTAAGGAAATGAGGACAGAATGGGAGAATGTAGTCAGGCCTTCCTAAGTTTTTATTCATTTTTTAAAATTCACTTTTTCCCTTGATTGATGTCTATCAAAACCCTGTTTTCCTTTAGTTCTGTTTTTTTACCTGCAACCTATTTTTTTTCCTCTCTCTCTATTCAAGAGTGACTGCCATCTTCTTTATATCATCTCTTCCAAAAAGAAAAAAAAAAAAGCCTAAGAATCACAAAAACAAATCAGTTTTCATTTCCTATAGGTTTTGCATCTTCTTCAGCTAAACTTGATCTGGGGGGAAAAAAAAGCCCTGCCATCTCCATCAATGCGTATTGAACATAATGTGAGTTTGTCAGTTGCATTCTGTAGGGATCTCATCTCTTCCACTATTATTTAATATTTTCTGAAATTACTTAGATGAATGACTTAGATAGAAAACCCAGTGCAAGCATTTGGGTGTCTGTAATACAAAAATAGGTACAGCTTGTGGTTTTCTGAAAGAATTATTGCCTTTTCTTTCTTTCTTTTTTTTTTTTTTATCATCCCTAATCTGAAATACTGCCTTTTCTTTAAGGTCCTGCTTTCCATACACCTCAGGACCAAACATTAGGGAACGTATAATGTCTTATATGGAAAGAAAAGGAGTGGTATTGTCTTTTTATTTTATTTTTTAACTTTTCCATCTTTTTCCATGAATATGCTGTATAAAATTTTTCTTATGAAAAATGGGGGTAGTCTTTGTTGTTGTTTTTGTTTTGTCCAGAATCTGAGTTTTTATTATTGCTGTTTTGTAGAAATGGGGCCATTTTTACGTCCAATTTTATGTCCTGCCTTTCCCACATTTAAGCATTTGCCCATGTTATTAAATAGTCTTCAGAAAAATGATTTTATCTTTCTTTCTTTTTTTTTTAAAAAGGTGACCAGTAAGGGGATCTTAACCCTTGATTTGGCCTTGTAAGCACCACGCTCTCCCAAGTGAGCCACGAGCTGGCCCAGAAAAGTGATTTTAAATAGTCATGTCATAAGCCATGCTATGTAAGTACCACAATTAATTTAATTATCTCCTTGTTTTTTATTCTTTAAAACATTTCTTTTAAAATGTAGATATAATTTACAGACCGTGAAGTGCACGGATCTAAAGCATACAGTTTCAGAGGTTACCAGAGGTGGGAGAGGGGGAAGGGAAGGGGAGTAAGGGAAGAACTGGTAAAGGGCCGTGAAAAATGATTACATTGTATAAAGTTGAATATACTGATTATCCTGATTTGAGCATCACATATTGCACACAGGTAATGATATTCAACTCTGTACCCCACATATATGTACAAGCAAGTATGTTTCAGTAAATAAATAAATAAACAAAGCATACAGTTTCAGAGGTGGAAAAGTGGGAGGAAAAGGTGGGTAAGGGAGGAATTGGTAAAGGGCCATGAAACATGATTACACTGTATAGTGCTGAATATGCTAATTATCCTGATTTGAGCATCACATATTGCACACAGGTAACGATATTCAACTCTACCCCACAGATATGTACAATCAACTACGTTTCAATAAAAAATAAAATAAAGCATACAGTTTGATAAGTTTTGACAAATGTAAACACACTCTCATTAAGATAAAGATTATTTTCTTTTTTTTTTTTTCCTTTTTGTCTTTTTTCATGACTGGTAATGGATCGCAACCCTCAGTGTTGCACCCGGACCGGACCGGGACTGGCAACGGGATCGCAACCCTCGGTGTTGCACCCGCACCTCGCTCAGCCAGTGAGCGGCCGGTCTGTATGTGGGATCCGAACCCTTGGCGGGAGCGCCGCCGCGCTCCCAAGTGGCACACTGTAGCAGTGCGCCACCGGGCCGGCCCAAGATAAAGATTATTTTCATTACCTCCTTCCATTCAGTACTCCATCTTCTGCAATCATTGTTCTGATTTCTATCACCACAGATTTGCTTCACCTTGAACTTCACATAAGTAGAATTATACACCATATACCCTTTTATGCATGGCTTCTATTTGCATAACAATCATTCTGAGATTCACCCCTGATGTTTGTCTTGACAAGCAGTTCGTTCTTTTTCATTGCTAGTAATATTCCATTGTATGGACATATCACAATTTGTCTATTCACCAGTTGACAGACATTTGAGTTGTTTCCAATTTGGTCTATTATGAATAATACTACTCTAAACATTTTTTAAAATCAATTTTAGAACGGTTGAGAAATGTTAAAAATGATAGATGGTTTGGTGATTATTTTCTTTTTGAAGAGAAGATACAGAGAAGTAGGGAATGCAGTTGAAAGACCGGGAGTGAGGTGTGGGGTGGATGAAAATGAAACCAAAGGGGCTTTTGAGGAAGATAATCGAAGGGGAAAATTAATTAAAAAAGAGAAGAGCTGAAAATGGGCAAGGTTAAAAGGAAGCAATAAACAAGCAAGCATGCAAACAAATAAATGAAGACAGAGAAATGAGAAAAGAAAAGCGTATACAAATTAGAATAAGTAAAACGAATTAGAACCATGAAACTTCTGTTTTTAATTATGTTCTTCGAGGACTCTTGGAATGAAGACAACAAGCTTATGAGCCTCTTCCACACGGACTTCAGCCCCTCGCATGTTCCTGATGCTCTAATGTTTCACATTAACGTTTTCTGCAGGCAACGTTCTTTCCCATCCCCACCAGAGCAGAAGAGTGTTCAAAGCGGCTTTGATCAGGGCAGCACAGTCAAGGCAGTCTGTAAGGGAAGCCGGGAGGCTTTTTAATTTAAAAATAAGTGCTGCTTTGTCTCCCATGTTTCCTTAATTGAGGCAGAAGCTGAATCTAGGACACGGCTTGGTGGGAGACTGGCTATTGACATGGTCATGTGGGCCTGGATTCTCAGCGAGAATGGGATGGTGTGCATCTGAAAGGTGGAATGTGTGTGTGTGTGTGTGTGTGCGTGTGTGTGTGTGTGTGCACGCGTGTGTGTGTGTGTGCACGTGCACGCGCGCGTGTGTGTGTACAGTTACAGGGAAGTATTCTCAACTGTCAGGTCTAATGGGCTATAAGGGAAAAGAATAACTGAGTCCGCATTAACTGTGTTCTTTGATTTTGTGGAAATTTTGCAGAAGGATTTAAACGCCTTCAACCAGAGACAGAATGCGAGGAAAGGAAAGAAGGGCCAAGGTGGCTGGAATTGTTTTTGTCTTAAATGAGACTGCAGGCCTGAGACTTGAAAACTTCTTTTTTATAGTGATGCGGCTGACACTTAACCTCTAGTATGCGTTTTTTCTTGAAGCTAGAGAAGAGGCACAAGAATAATCATGGGATATGGGAGAAAAGAAGGAGGAGGAAATATCTAAAACATGTGGGAAGATATCACTGATGGACTTTTATGGTGCTTTATGGCATTCTATCCCCCTCCCCCGCCCCCGCCCCCATGGGTTTGAAGTGAATTTGATGGTTAAAAACATGAAAGGAGAGAGGAGAATGGGCCATGGCTGCAATCTGCATCCACTGAAAGGTGTTAACACGCAGGAGGATTTATTTGGTCTTTAAATCCCAGGGGACATAAGTGATAAATACAGTGCAGTGTACAAAAATTCGGATTGAGAAAAAGGAACAATTTCTTGAAGCGAGAACTATTGGAATACAAAATAAAATAATATATATTGACACACTTGGAGGAGTAAAAGTGCTATGCAAATTCAAAGCATCATTATTATTTATCCCATAAGGGAAATGGTGGTAACACCACCATTAAAACACAGCAAAGCAGTAATGTAGATAACTGATCCCGCAGTGGCTGTGGATCCCAAAACACAGGTCCCGAGGACCCCGGGGACCAGATGAGATCACAGTGTATGCTGGGATCCCTTGGGAAAGCGAAATATTCTGCCTGCTTCCCCAAATTCCCAGAAGGTTACCATTTCTATTTGATGAGCTTTGCTGCTATCTGATGTAAATGGCTGCTTCTGTTGAAAAATCTCAAGTGACGTATGTGGCTAAGGACCATCTGCTTGGTTTTAGGTGATGAGTTAGGTCAGACATTAACCCTTCAAGAAACTTGGTGAATTTTCATCTACTAAATGTTATAGCATATTCCTTGCAGGAATCAGGCTGGCGTGGGTGGTGTTTCCACTTTAGGTGTCTAGGAGAAATTGGAACTGTGCATGTGAGTGTGAAAGAGTTCTCTCTGGGACGCCACTTTAATACAGAAAGTACAATTTTTTATTGCTTCTCAGCCTTTTGGCTAAGATCAAGTGAAAGTACAGTTTTCTATTCCATTGCATAACCTGGGGGTGGGATTTGGGGGGTTCTGCAGTGATAAAAATTTCATTCCTTTTTTAGTTTATCCTATGTTCTGAGCCCTTTACGCCTTTTATCTTGTTTAATACTCACAACAATTTTATGAGGTAGGACTTTACAAGTGAGTAAACCAAGACAGAGAGATAGTCTGTAATGTGGCCAGGTCACAGAATCAGGATTACGCAATTAGAGATTTGAACTTAGCCCTATCTGACTCCGCAAAGCCTGGCCTTGCCTGTGGGAGGACAGTGCAGTGGTTGCTCTCCTCCCTGCATTCTGCTTCAGTGTCTGTGTTTTCACTTGAGTTCTTCCAGAAGCAATCCTGAGACAAGGATTTGGAGGCACATAACTTATTTGGGAGGGGATCCCAGGAAACACTGGTGGGGAAGTGGGGAAGTGAGACAGGGAGGGGAAGATAGCCAAGAAATGGTTCATTATTGAGCAAGTTGACACTGTGGGCAATTGGGGCTCAGTCCTGCAGGGTAACTTTGAGAAAATGAGTTATCCTGCCTGAGGGGCAAGGAAGCTGGTGCATTTATATATCATCTGCTCCTATCAGTCATTGGTTAAAGGCTGCTGCTGCTGCTAAGTTGGGGGGGGCATTCATTCCGTGGCCCAACAAAGCCCGCTCTGGTGGCCAAAGATTGCCCTTAGCCTAAGAAATGAAGATGTTGGAAGTAGAGGTCAGGCTGGCATGCACTGAAGTAGAAAGGGTGAAGGCAAGTGAAGTACAGATGCTTGGGGACCATGGACTGCTCCCATGCCTGGGGTGCCAGCTAACTTAGTGTTAAGCACTGAGCCTTAACTGGTACTGATCTCCTGGCTCTGCCCACCACCACCCCTACCCCCCACATGAGAGCAGCAGTGAATCGAGGCTCCATCTTGCCAAGGGAGAGGGCCACTGTGTTGTGCAGAGAGGGAACAATGGAGTTACTTTTCTTACCAGAAGAGTTTCTCTTAGACTCAAGATTGCCCAGAAACCTAGTGATGTGCTCACCAACTATAGGGAGATACAAAAGCAAAGTTTCTGAAAGTTACTGGAGAGGATGGGGATATGACAGGGGGTAGCCTGATTCTTCCAGATGCTACGTTCCAGCCGTTTAGTCTGCATGTTGCATAACACTCTACAAGACTCTCCCAACTCTCTTAGCAATTAACACGTGTCATTAAAATCTTATCTACAATTATACTCTCCAATCTAAATTCTAGTTTCAAGTTTTTCATGGTCTTTCCTTCCCTGAGCACTCGAGTAATTCAGGGACTATAAAATAGACAAACCCCATAGGGCGTTTGATATCCCAAATCACATCAAGTATTTTACCGAGAGGGTGAAACTTTAAAATGAATCCTTAAAAGGTAGTGCTCCTTTACATTGAAGCTCAAACTTAGAGGTTGATAAGCAATTACTGTTAGTGTGGTCAACACTTCTATTTTAGTAACAAACTTTACTTTGTATATTATTCCGTTTCTGTTGCTTATAACAAAATATACAGAACTGGGTATTTTATAAAGAAAATTATATTTATTGCTTACAGTTTCGGAGGCTCAGAAATCCAAAGTCCAAGGAACACATCTGGTGGTGGCGACAGTGACCCAGGGGTCTGTATTGCAAGATGGTGGAAGCAGAGAGAGCAGAGAGAGAGAGTAACCTCCTCATTCACTGTCTTTTTAAAGCCCTCAGAGCATGCCCATGACTGTTGGGGCGTTGAGGCCACACACCTCCTCCCAGGGCAGAGAACTAGCCATGACCCCACCCACATACGCGTGTGTCATCTGTTGAAAACCTTCACCTGGACAGGAGAGATAAGGATGGCGCCTGACGGAAGCCACTGGGGAGTGGCCAAGGAAAGACATAGTTTAAAATTATTGGATAAAAGATATTTCCGCGCTCGTGCTCACCGCGTGATTGCAATAGCAAAGCATTAGAGCAAGATGCATGCTCACATGACCTTTAAGACGATAGGCTGAAGTTAAGACATCCCCTTGCCATGTGCTTATAAAAGCAGGTGCTTGTGTGAAAATAAACGGAACTGCTTGACAGAACCCCTGCCGCGTCTCAGTGTCTCTCTGTGGGGCTGAATAGGCGGGCAGCAGACTCACCTTCCTCCCAGGCTCTCCTGGCCACTAGGGTGGCAGGAGTCATTCTACCAGTTCCCTCTCTTGCTCATCCCATGGTGGGGGGATAAAAGGGGCTACTGGGAGGTTTGGGGCCCGCAGCTCCTGAGCCTCCGCACATGACCACCATTATTAATCCATTCACGGCCCTGCAATCTAATCACCTCCTCAAGGACCCACCTTTCCATTACCATAATAGGATTTCCCACCCTCAACATTTACAGTGGGGATTAAGCCTCAGTGAGGTTGATGGTGGAGGGAGCATCCAATCTACAACATTCTGCCCCTGACCCCCACCCCCAAAACTCGTGCCCTTTTCACACACAAATACATTCATTCCATCCCCAGAGTTTTAACTTGTTTCAACTCAAAAGCCCAAAATTCAAAGTCTCATCTGTGAATTCAAAACAAGTTATCTACTTCCAAGATATAATGGTGGGACAAGCATAGGGTACATATTCCCATTCCAAAAGGGAGAAATAGGCCAAAAGAAAGGGGTAACAGGTCCCAAACGAGTTCAAAACCCAGCAGGGCAGGCATTAAATCTCAAAGCTGGCAAATCAGGTATCTTGACTCCATGTTCCACGTCCTCTGCATGCTGGTGTGGGGGTTGGGTCCCCAAGTCCCTGGGCAGCTCCACTTCTGTGGTTTTCCTGGTCTCAGTTGATGCTTCAGCTCTTACAGGCTGGCGTTGCACTCTGGTAGCTCCACAGGTCTGCTGTCTCTGTGTCAGTCCCGCTTTCATGGCTCCGCTAGGCATGGCACTGATGGGGTTTTTCTGCTGCAACTCTGACTCCAAGCTTCCATTCAGCATTGCTCTAGCAAAGACTCTATGAGTGACTCCACCCCTGCAACGGATCTCTCTTTCTGGGCCCCCAGACTTTTCCATACATTCTTTGAAATCAGAGTGAAGGCTCCAAAGTCTCCACAGCTTGGCATTCTGCAAGGCAGCAAACTTAACACCACGTGGACGCCACCAAGGCTTCTGTCTTGTATTTTCCAAAGCAATGGGTCCAGCCACACCTGGGGTCAATTTAGCCATGGCTGGAGCTGGCAAAGCAGTTGGGGTGCTGGTGAAGCTTCTCAAGGTGGTCCTGAGCAGCAAGCCCATGGAGGTTGCCTCAGGCCTGTTCCCCAAAACTGTTCTGTCTCCCTAGGCCTTTGGGCCTGAAACAGAAGGGTTGGCCCCAGAAGCTTCTGTGATGCCCTCAGGGCTTTTTTCCCCTGCTCTCCATAATCTCTTTCCTTTATACTAATCTTCTCAGCACCATTGCATTTTTCTTCTGAAAATGTTCTCTACTTCTCTACCACATGGCCAGGCTGCAAATTTTCAAATCTTTACTCTCTGCTTCCCTTTTAAATTCTGGCTTTATGGGCCAGCCCGGTGGCACACTGCTACAGTGCGCTGCTTGGGAGCGTGGCGGCGCTCCCGCCGAGGGCTCGGATCCCACATACAGACCGGTTCCTGCTCACTGGCTGAGCGAGGTGCGGGAGCAACACCAAGGGTTGCGATCCCGTTGCCGGTCCGGTCCGGTATGGGCGCGACACTGAGGGTTGCGATCCGTTGCCGGACATGAAAAAAGACAAAAAGGAAAAAAAATAAATAAATTCTGGCTTTATGTCATACCTTTGCCACCACAATTCAGAGTAGGCTGTTATAAGTAGCCATGTAGCTTCCTTAATGCTTTACTGCTTAGAAATTTCTTCTGCCAGGGCTCACTCGGGAGAGTGTGGTGCTGATAACACCGAGGCCACGAGTTCGGATCCCTATATAGGGATGGCTGGTTAGCTCACTTGGGAGAGTGTGGTGCTGACAACACCAAGCCAAGGGTTAAGATCCCCTTACCGGTCATCTTTAAAAAAAAAAAAAGAAGAAAGAAATTTCTTCTGCCAAACATTCTGGTTCACAACTCTTAAGTCCCACCTTCCACAAAGTCCTAGGGCACGGGCATAATGCAACCAACTTTCTTGCCAGTTCATGGCAAGGGTGATCTTTGCCCCAGTTTCCAAAAAACTCCTTCTCATTTACATCTGAGACCTCCTTAGGGTGGCCTTTACAGTCCATATTTCCATAGGCATTCTGGTCATCACCATCTAACCAGTCTGTAAAACATTCAAAACATTCCCTGGTTTTCTTGTCTTGTAAACTTTCACCAGCATCTAGGCTTTTCCTAGGCTGTTCCTCCAAATTCCTCCAGCCTTTGCCCATTACCCAGTTCCAAAGCCACTTCCACATTTTCAAGTATCTGTTATAAGCAACACCCCACTTCTCTGATACCAATTTTCTATATTAGTCTGTTTCTGTGGCTTATAACAAAATATATGGAACTGAGTATTTTATAAAGAAAATGAAATTTATTGCTTACAGTTTTGGAGGCTTGGAAGTCCAAAGTCTAAGGAACACACCTGGTGGTGGTGACAGTGACCTAGGGGTCTCACACTGCAAGATGGTGAATGCAGAGAGAGAAACGTCCTCACTCACTCTTTTTTTAAAACCCTCAGAACATGCCTGTGACCACCATTTTTAATCCATTTCACCACTGCACAGTCGTACAATCCAATCACCTCTTCAAGGCCCCACCTTTCAACTACCATAATAGGATTTCTCACCTTCAACCATTACAGTGGGGGTTAAGCCTCAAGGAGGTGGGGGGGGCATCCAATCTACAGCAGCCTGAAAGGAGCCTAAGGAGCAATGTGGCTCAACGATAGGATGAGAGGGTCTGTCTGAAGCCATTAGAGCCACCTGTGAGACATAGATATAAAGACAACTTCCAAAGAAAACATACTATTCCTACATTTCTCAGACTGTTTGGAAAAAAATAAAAATCTGAGAATTCCAGTATTTGAATATGCAAATCCAAATGTAGCAGTCTTTATGAATTACACTGTATCGAAAATGAGAAGTTAAGGAATGCCACTTAATGAACTGATTTTCTTCCAAATCTAAATCCAAATTCTTAATCAAATAGGGCATACTCACTGAGTCAAAAACTCTCTGGGACTGTATTCAATTGTAAGCAAGTGTTGAAATGTACCCCAAAGGACAGACAAAATGGACTCACTGTGGTTAAAAGAGACATTCAAATTGTTTAACAGAACTAAATGGCCAAAGGGAGTGAAAGGATAGACACATATTTCTCAGCCTACCAGTATGTATCTTACTGTTATGAAGTTTTCTTTTCTGTAACTAAACAAAGGCAACTCTCAGAAGATAAGGCCAAATCAGCTATAGCTGGGAATTCTACTTTGACTTTCAAGTCCACCTGGTGCCAGCCACTGACCCCCCCCCACCTTCTCATTCTTGGGGGCCCAGTAGGGCTCCAATTAGGCAGAAACCGACTCCAAGGACATTCTTCTCCCTTAAGAGAGGCCACATCAAAACCAGCCATGGCCAGTCTATGGAGCCTGTGCAGTAACACACCTTTGTGATTTGTTCATGCTCTGTGCATGTGTATAGCCTTCCCTATAAATATTCATAGCATTTCTCTAGGTTTACTGAATATGTATGTAAACCTGATCCTAGGAGGCATAAGTAGTAGTAGCTTCCTCCCCTTCCAGGCAGAGTGCTTGACTTTGGCCCAGCCAGAGCCTGTATTCCCCCGATCTGCAGATTGTCTTTTTCATTCCCCTCCATCCCCTCTCTGGAAAATAAAGTCTCCCTCATCTCTTAGTGGATCTTGTGGTCCTCTTTTATTAACACTAAGCATCTTGATGATTACTTAAATTCTTCTGGGACATTTAGGAAAAGTGTTCAGTAAGTCATTTCCTCGGGGTACAAAGTCAAATTTTGGTCTGAAAAAGAAATGAGGTTCACATAAGCTGGAAGTAGTTGAGGCCATAGGAGATCTCTGATCCATGAAAAATGATGCTTCTTTTTACACTATGTTCACTCCTATGTGTACAATTTTATGTAACGGGGATCATACTTTATTTATTGTCCCATAACTTGTTATATTTACTGAACAATATGTCTTAGATCTTTCAGTGTCAGTCATGATCAATTGGCTTCTGAATAGGTGCATAGTATTTCAGTTGGATGTATTTACATAATTGATCCCCTTTTGATAGACATTTAGGTTATGTTTGACTTTCCCCTATGGTAAATAATATCTACCATAATTGTGGACTTACTGTGTTCCAAGCATTATTCCAAACACTTCATATGTAGTAGCTAATTTAATCCTCACAGGACTTATGTTTTTTTTTTTGTTGTTGTTGTTGTTGCTGCTGTTTTTGGTCACTGGCCAGTATGGGGATCTAAACCCTTGACCTTGATGTTATCAGCACTATGCTCTAACCAACTGAACTAACTGGCCAGCCCTTCACAAGACTTATGAAGTAAATACTACTACTATCCTATTATTGACAAGAAAACTGAGGTGAGAGAGGTAAGTAACTTGCCAAGATTGTCCAGGTAGTAAGAAGCTATAGCATAAATATTGGTTATCAAACTCAACACCCATTCCTAACCCTTTCCCCTTTGTCCACCTCTACCAGTAGACTAGAAAAGCCCAATTCTGTCTTTCCTAGCCTTCTTTGCAACTAGGAGAGCCCTATGAGACATAAGCAGAAGTCTGCTGGGAGCTTCTAGTAAAGACTCTGCATTTCTTGTAGTCTTGAATATGGAAGAAATGATTTAAGATGATGCAGCCATATCACCATTTTGCAAACATCAGGCAAAGCCCAAGGGAATTGCAGAGATGCCAGACCTAATATTGTTAAGCTTGTAAACCAATGTCAGGAGCTGACTGTTTTTAGACATCATATAATGTGGGGAAAAGGAACTCCTATTTCTTTAAACCACTGCTGGTGTGCTTTTCTGTAATTTGCAGCTTAAAGCATTCCTACCAGATATATTCTAGTAGTGGAGCTGGGATTTGGGTCAGGAAGTTTGGATCTAGAGCCCATGTTCTTAATCCTGCCACTATTGCTCATGTTTGTATATTGAAACAAGCTGGGACAAATATCTTTGTGCACACATACCACTTCTCTTGCTGTTTTATTAAAGAAGAAAAGTTGTCGGGCTTATCTGTCAGACTCTCTGCTTGTGTCCCAAACCCAAGGGAGATGAGGCTCAGCAGCAGTATGCATGAGAATGACTGGAGTAATTTAATATCAAGGACATTCCTTGGGTCAGCTGTGGGATGCTGAAAATGCTGACCTGTCCTGCGGTGTATTTAGAGAATTGTGATGTCTCCAAAGAAGTGTGATGTTTAGTTCTGACAGCACAAATGAAGACATATTTTGGTGACAATATGCTGAGTGAAAAAAACCTTACACAAAGGAATACTGTCCTAGCATAGGTCCTCTGAGAAGGAGACACCAAGACAACATTAAATGGGTAAGAATTTTATTAAGGGAATGACCATGAGAGAAACAGGGAGGGAACTGGGAAAGGCTGGGAAAGCCTTTGTGATGCCAGTGTGACCTCTAGCAAAGGAGAGAGGGTAAGTGGCAGCATTCTAGATGTCACGTGGTCTATGGAAGGTTCAGCAAGGCCACAGACTGTTCTCAAACCAAAACCAGATTTCAGAGGAGTCCTGTTCCTCACAAGATCCTGTCTGCCTTAGAGCTGTGCCTAGCTCAGTGATGGCTGGGAGCAGCCAGTAGGAGGTGTGACATCAGTGCAAAATGCCACCATGTATTTTGGAACCCAATAGCTGAGGCCCTTGGTCAATTATGCTCCCTGGAGTTGGACATCTGAAAGACTGCCATAAGAACCTAATGTATAATTATATTTATATGAAGTTCCAGAACAGGCATAACTAATGTATGGTGGAAGAAAATCAAAGTAGCTGTTTCTTCTGGGTATGGGATTGGGGATGGGGACAAACTGGGGAAGAGTATAAACTTTCTGTTCTGTATTTTGATAGGGATTGGGGTTACACAGCAATGTGCAAGCACTTGTCAAAACTCAGTGAATGTACAGTGAAATTTTATGCAATCTATTGTATGTAAATAATAAAAAATGTAAATAAATATTAAACTCTAGTGAACGATATGCAAGCTGAAGTATTTAAGGGGGAAATCTGCAATTTACTTTGAAATGCATCAAAAAAATAAGATGGAACTTAACACCCATTAGAATGGCTACTATTAAAAATACCCAGAAAATAACAAGTGTTGGTGAGGATGCAGAGAACTTGGAACCCTCGTGCACTGTTACTGGGAATGTCAAATGGCACAGCCACTGTGGGAAACAGTATGGTGGCTCCTCCAAAATTAAAAATAGAATTACCATGTGATGGAGTAATCTCAGTTCTGGACACATAGCCAAAAGAACTGAAAGCAGGATCTCAAGGAAATATTTGCACATCCTACGTATGACAGCGTTATTCACAATAGCCACAAGGCAGAAGCAACCCAAGTGTCCATTGATAGACTGAGTGGATAAACAAAATGTGGCATGGACATGCAATGGAATGCTATTCAGCTGTACAAATGAGTAAAGTTCTGTCACTTGCTACAACATTGATGAACCTTGAGGACATTATGCTAAGTGGAATAAGCCAGTCATAGAAAGACAAATTCTGTATGATTCTACTTATATGAGGGATCTAAAATAGTCAAATTCATGGAAACAGAATGTAGAATGGTGGTTACCAAGATTGGAGGGAGAGGAAAAAGGGGAATTGTTGTTCAATGGGTATAGAGTTTTAGTCTTATAGATGAAAAGGTTCTGGAGATGGATTGCACAATGACATGAATATACTTAACACTACTCAATTGTACAATTAAAAATAGTTAAGATGGCAAATTTTATGTTATGTGTATTTTACCACAATTGAACATAAAAAAAAAAAAGAAAAAAAATAAGAAGGAGCAATGGATTGATAGAGGGGTAGATAAATGGATGAAGTCAGTACAGTTAAAAGTTGATGGTAGAATCTAGACGGTGGGTATACAGACATTTACTGTAAAATTCTTTCCCCTTTGCTATATGTTTGAAATTTTTTATTAAAAAAGTAGGAAAAAAGAGTATTTTGATAAACTGAACTGTATTTAGAGAGGAGGGAGCATGATTGGGAGGGAACTATCATATGGGGAATAGCTATAAGGACTGTAGATGTTTAACGTGAAGGTGAGATGACTCAGGCCATGTGTCTGTCCTCTAGTATGTGAAGGACTGGCATATATAAGGGGGCCAGTTCAATCTGACTCCAAGGGCTAGAACCAGAGCCATTAGATAAAGGTCCCAGAAAGATAGATTTTTATTAAGTATAAGAAATAGATTGCTAATAATCAATTCTGCTTAAATATGGAATTAGGTAGTTCCCTGTCATCAACAGAGTTCAAGTATGTGTCGGTGAGAAGAGACAAATACTATCACTGTCTGCTGGAAATCTCCAGAGCTAGCTGGCTCCTCCCAAAGGAAAATAATGTCACACTGGCATGCAACTCCCCAGGTCAGCTGTTGTCCATGCTGTCTCGGTTAGGAAGGTCCCTCTTAATGACCATATGGGTGTCATAGTCACATGCTTGGTCAGGTGCACCTTGGAAGAGCAGCAGGAGGGTAGGGTCCTTCTTCTGGAGCACACTCTTTGATGTGTTTAGTAGTGTAGCCCAAATACCCTGCTTCATGTGATGGTAAGAGATGGACGCACTGTGTGCTTTCTGTGGCTAATCCTCTGCCCATAAGTTCTAGCCTGAACCATGTAATGCTTGTGATATTTACCCAAGCCCTTTGCTCAACACTAGACAATCACTTTGTAAGAAATATCACTGAGGGAATGTAGGCACTGCTGATCAGATAGTTCCATTAATGTACTTTTAGTTCACTATGGTTCCCAATGCTTTAAATAATACCATAGATTGGTGTCTCCTAAAATTATATCTTCAGCCCAGACCACTCTCCTGATCTCCAGATTTATATCAGACTGCTACTGGACATCCCCGCTTAGCTGACTAATGAGCACCTTAAATGCTCAAGTGTCTATAACTGAGTTCACCACTTCATTACCACCCCCAGTTCTGCTTCTCTTGGAAACTTCCCCATCTCAGTTACTGGCAACTCTATCCTTTTCCTTATGCCCAAAACCTTGATTTCACCCTTGACCTCTCTCTCTCTCTCATTCCCCAGCACTCAGCAAATCCTATTGGTTCTACATTCAAAACATATCCAGAATCTGACCTTTTGGGAACTCACTACCACCATTACCTTTTGTTTGGTTGATTTAATAATTCCAACGTTTCCCCTTTGTTTCTTCAGCCCTAGGGTGGTAGCTGTTTCCTGCAGTTGTTCTCTGTATGATTACAAACACTTTTTTGCCCTATCAGTTACTTAATCAACAACTTAATACCTAGTTATTTATTCTTTACATTAAATTTGACCTGTTCAGTTAACTGGTAGGGTTTCCTATCTGGACCCTAAATAATACAACTATTTTATTTAAAATTGCAATAAAAATTGCAAACACATATATGTTCTATCTCTCTGATTAATGACCCTTCTCTTCCCACCAGAATGAAAGCTCTTGTAGAGATTTTCTATTTTGCTCAGTGCTGTATCCCCAGTGCCTAGATATACCATTAAAACTCTATATGTTTTTGTTGAATGAATCCTGTAATGTGTAGGAAAAGTGAGGTTTGCATGATTCACACATATAACTGGAAGAATAAAACCACGTTCTTCTTTCCCACAGGACAGAGAATGGGGGTCAAAGCAAGTAAATGAGTCTTCCCAAGTGCTTATAGAAGTTTTGATCGGGCCCTCACGTAATCGAGGGAGCAGCTGCAAAGATGATTCACTAAGGACTCATCAACAGGGTAGGGGGGCACCTATTTCTTTGTCCCTCTTTCCCCCAGGGAGCAACAACATATGAATGAGGGAGGAAGTTGGGGGATAAGGAATGTAACTAAATATTATTATTGTTTTGCATAATAATGGCAAGCACTAATTCCATTGTGGGAGAAAGAGGCTTGCAAATCAGTGCAATTAAGAATCAGGGAGAAAAACATTTCTTGTAAATTTAGAAGGTGCTGCATCTTGAAAGTAAGGAAGTAATGTGATGTTGATGGTGTGTGTGTGTGTGTGTGTGTGTGTGTGTGTGTGTGAGAGAGAGAGAGAGAGAGAGAGAGAGAGAGAGAGAAAGAGAGAGACAGAAAGCTCCCTGTTAATCAGGAGAATGAAAAGACACTGTTTAGTACCCTCTGATACCAGGCTAGGGATACCCACATCTGCCTTGAGCAGGTGTGCAAAGCTTGGAGTCACTTTGGAGCGAATCATCCAGGAGGGAGGGACATCATATGAAACCAACACTTTAACATCTACCAGGTGAATGTGACCCTTGGAAGTAAGGGAGGCTGATGCATTGGCATTAGACATAACTTGATACAATTTTAATATAGATTCTCATTCTAAACAGAAAAGATAATCTATGATCTCTCTTTTAAATGCATCTAAATGCCTTAACTATAATGAAGATTTGCTTTAAGAAATTTGTGAATCTGCTTTCATGTATAGTTCAAATCTGTATCTAAAGGACTCATTCGTAGCAAAAACAGAGGGCAGCTATTGATCATCCTCCATACCGTTGTGTTTTCTGTGCTTGGAAGGTATTTTTTAAAAATATCCTCACTTTTCATTTTTCTGTCTTGCTAGATAATCCTGGTTTCTAAAGTTTAGTCTTTTCTTTTAAATCTTGGGCCTTTGAATTCTAGTAAAGTGCATTGCCCCTTGGGGTTTAACTTTCTTTTTCGGGGAAGTTAGAGAAAGATTAAATTGTGCACCTGAAAGTTGTTAAAGGGGTTAACAGTCTTTTTGCCTTTTATGTCCAATTCCAGGTTCCTATCTTGTTGAGAACAACTGTACTGTTTTGTCTATTACCTCTTTTCCCCCCTGCCCCCCAAATTGACACTTATTGACGAGTTTTCAGGAAAGTTTTTTGGAGTATGGGGTGGGGATGAGGGTGAGGCAAGGAGGTCCTGATCCTGCTAGGGTGGTTTAAATGGTTTTGCCTGGAAGCCTGGAGATGAAATGGAAAACCTCCTGAGCTCCCTCCTGCTCTGTGGACTACTGTTGACCTATGTCCATGCTATTTTTTTGAACTGGGAGGTGTTCAATAAACAGTGCTGACTCTGGGGGAAAAAAGTATACAGGGCCTATAAATATTAAAGGAATGTTTTCTCTCATTGCGATTGTGGCCAACCTAACTCTCTCCCATGAGAAGTGAATTAACTCAGAGCATTGGTCTCCTAATTAGAAGAGCCAAAGCACTGGTCCTCAGGAGAGGAAGGTGTGGAACAAAATAACCCAGGAAACTACACATATCACTTCTCCCCCACTCCCTACCCTCCAGGGTCTGATGGGGGTGAGCATGTCAGAATGGCCCAGGGGGAATGGGCATGAGTGCTTTTGACAAGTTGCCCAGGCAACACAGAGTGGCAACTCTGCCTCACCCAATTGGGAATCACTGGGCAAAAGAAATACCCAATGAAAGTTTAAAATACACAGTTGATTTTACTTGTAGGAATCTGTCATTCAGAATACTCGTACATTCAAAGATAAATGCATGAGGATGGGATTTACGGCACTTTATAATAGCAACGTTAGTAATAATAATAGTCATCTTAATGGGCCGGCCCGGTGGTGCACTCGGTAGAGGGCGGCGCTCCCGCCGAGGGTTCGGATCCCATATAGAGACTGGTTCACACACTGGTTGAGCGCTGTGCGGGCGCTACACCGAGGGTAGCGTTCCCGTCACAGGTCATGAAACAACATACAA
>NW_007726718.1:141688-142233 GCF_000696425.1 Galeopterus variegatus
TACCGGTCATGAAAAAAGACAAAAAAAGGAAAAAAAAAAAAAAAAAGAAAAAAAAAAAAAAAAAGTAGGAGATTGGGCCAAGCCCGTGGCGCACTCGGGAGGGTGTGGCGCTGGGAGGGCAGCAGCGCTCCTGCCGCAGGTTCGGATCCTATATAGGGATGACCAGTACGCTCACAGCGCTCACTGGCTGAGCGTGGTGCGGCTGGTCTCAAAAAGGACAAAAAAAAAAAAATGTAGGAGATTGACTTAATGTATGGTTTAGCCATACTGTGGAATTCTGTGCCTTGTTTAGGAAGAACAAGGTCAATCTCTATGCACTAACATGGAGTGACCTCTTGAAACAGAATAAGGCTCCTGTGAACCAAACTGACTCCATTTTCCCTGCAGAGGACACTTTGTTACTTTTCCACTCCTCAGTCATGAGACCCCTCAGGGCAAATGATTACCCCATGGGCTGCCCTGACAAAGCAGGCTGAGATAAGAGAGGAAACAGATATTTACTGAGTTGCAACCCCCCCCCCCCCCCAAGGCTTGTTTACTAGAAT